>NW_008824233.1:7629775-7631440 GCF_000699105.1 Pygoscelis adeliae | reverse complement strand
CTTGAATTGTTGTTTTTTTTTCAATTACTAAGAGAACACAAAAATGACAGCATCTCTCATGGCATACATGGTCACATATAAACCGTTCCCCTGTATCCCTACCCACTCTTCAATTACTACCAGAGAGCAGATTTTTGAGCCTGCTCCAGAGGATCTTTGCCTTCAGTAATGAAACTAGTTAATTAGTAGGTCTTTCATTGGGCAGTATAATGTGGGTGGACGTAGCTCACTACTCTCTAGTTTTTAAATTACATGTTCAGGAGACTACATTTAGTTGCATTTGACTTTTTTCTTGTCTTTCATTCTTGTTTCAACCCAGAATTATAACCAAGTCCGTCTACACGCATTTCCTATGTGTTTTAATGAGGATGGGTAGCTAGTGAATTATCAAAAGGTTACAGAAGCTTGGCTCATTTCTACCCTTCACACCCACACTCGTGTTCAAAGGCCAAGGTCTCTCTAGGATGAGTATTTATTGCTGTTCCCCCTACACACATTTATAGCAAGAGAGTCCATGGTTCTTCCATCCATGCAAAGAAAGATTGTAAGAGTAAGAGAAGATATCCAGATGCCTATCAACAGACCAAAAGAACCAGACACATCCTCGTTTGGATTTTCTGTACTTTAAGACTTTGTCAATAACCTCGTAAGTACTGACTGCTCCCTAGTCCCTCATTAGGAAGCTCTGTAGCCGGAAGATATAAATTTTTGATGCTGTCTAGTGATTTGGAGAGGTCCTATTTTTTAAACTAATTTGAGACTATTTAGAGTGAATCAACCCAAGGAAGAATTCTTGCCTTGAAAGTGATTTGAAGAAGCTCTCCAAACACTAAAGCATAAATTTACTGGTCAACTCTGACAATTTAAGACAATATATTTTGTTGTTTTGTTACTCATTTAAATTATTCCACAGGGTACAACTTATCAAAGTTAAAATTCTTTAAAGCAAAATCAATACTATCACTGCAGCCCAACAATATATCTTCTGTGGTAACCCCTTCAAAGAAGCAGAAGTCATTAGGTTAAGACTGGAGGAGGAGCCAGTCCTTCCTGGAACACATTTTACATTTAATCTGAAGAGATGCACAAAACTGTTGAGGCATTTAAACTGAACTACCACGCTGAGCACAGAGATGTGTATTAATGTTAATTATTCTACTTTTAGTTTTTAAGCTTGCTTTTTTTTTGTTTGTCTTCTGTATTTTCTTTAGCTCTTGTTATTCTCCTAGGTCCCTCTAGTTACGCATTTGAGATTTAGCAAATGTGTACAACATTCTAAAACCCTTAACAAATGGCTTCCATGGCATTAATGGATTACACACACTAATTTTTCTCTATTGGTTTACTTCTATACTGACAGAAAGAAAACTGTTCTTTGCTCTTTACAGAAGTTACTATATGTTGTCTCAGTAAGTACGCCAACCTACACTGATACTTTTCTGCCAGCTCCAAAGTCTGTTGGTTAGCTGCTATTTTTTTACTGACATTTCAGAGGGCTGTAACGTAGCTATTATGTGCCAAATACAATACAGCACAGCTGCTATTTGAAATTGTTCTGTAGGTGTAGCTCTCCTATATAAAACATCCAATGTATTTATCTTCACAGAAGACATTGTTCAGCAAATGATGAACGTTGGTCCTTATTTAAGAAGTGGTGTATCATTA
>NW_008824233.1:7625733-7629714 GCF_000699105.1 Pygoscelis adeliae | reverse complement strand
TGGAACAAGTGTTATTGGGCAGAGGTTTATTCCCAAGCCTGAACTATGCAGAAGGAACATAGGGCATAGCCAACTAAGAAAAGCTAATTATTTTCAGACTTCGTCAGTAAAAGTAGAATCAACTTCCACTAAAAACAGGCATGACATTCAAACATCTTCAGTAATAGCACTATTAATTCATGAATGAAGATGCAGCTTACCACAGCATCCCATGCCTGTGAAGATACAGCATTTTCACAAACCGCTCATATGTGGCTTCCAGTGTTTATACAGACATTTTAGACAAATAATTGTATAGCTTCATCTAATTATCATGATCCCCTGACACTGTAGTTTTAAAGGTCAAGTAGGGTATTTCTAAGCAGTTCAGTTTTTGAAGCAAGCTAAGAAGAAATTAAAATTTAGGGAAGGAGCAGGGGTGCATGATCTTCTTTTGAACTCAGCCATGTGGAATTCAGTGATTAGAACTGAATTAATATACTGAAGAATAAATTAAGCTCAAGTTTATTTGCAAGTAGTTCATATGATGTACATCTCCATCTTAAAATAATTTTTGAACAGTTTACATATTTGCAGACATTTTTACATTAAAGGAAATGTATAGTAAAAATAGAATGCAAAGCAAAAGCGTTGCTACTTTGCTAATCCTTGGCTTGCCTCCATGCTAGCATTAAATTACTTGTTCCTCCAAATGCTTCCTCAATCCCTCTTCTTTTCCAACATATACTTCTACTTAAGATAGAAAAGTGCATTGTTTAACAACTGGAGGATCAAGGACATTTCTCACAAACTTACTAGCAATTGCTAGAATAGGAACAGTTATAAGAGAAAATGATTATTTTTTTTTTTTCAAGTGTTTCCAGTATAGCACCTATATTCCAAAACACATGGTTCATATAGATAATTGCTTGCTTTTATGTCCTTGCCAGAAAGTACTGGAAATTTATCTTTGACATGATAGAAAAGAACAGCTTTGTTGATATTAGCAATTTTTCTATTTAGTCTTGTTAGGAGACATTTCTTAACCTACTGAAAAAAAAGCCTTATCAAAACTCACTGATTAAATTACAAGCAAGGTAAGAGTACCTTGCATGACTTTCTTCTACAACCTTTTAAAGTTACTAACACTGCAGCATCGCTACTCAGCGTCAAACATCTTTCACTTATTTTTTGAATGAGGTCTTAGGCAAAATTGCCTTCCTGTTGATGTTATGTGGGGAAAGTTATGTTGTCCCTTAGAGATTGCCTCTTCTCCTTCCAAACCTGGTATCCTCAAGATCACTGACCACAATTACATCGGGTCTCAGCCAAGAGATAGTAACAATCCCATTTTGTTAGTCATCTAACTCTTTGTGTCATTCCTGTATGTTCATCAGTGTAAATATGGATACAGACATCCACTTAAGTGGGAAGTGGGGGTGGAGAGACCAAAAGGTATGCTCCACTGATCAGACTGCTGTTCATAGCCTCTGGTCTGGTATAGCAGCATTTGCATCTCCAGAGAAGTACGCTAGTCCTTTATCAGGGGTTTCAAGCATCCCCCACTTTCATAAAATCAGTAAGCCTCTGAGGAAGATAGAGTTGAAATGGGACCCAAGGAAGACTTGAAGTGAGCTCCTGAAGCAGCCCAGGAGGTTTTACAGTCAGGAGCTGTCTCTGGGAGATACACCCCAGCACTTCAGGCCTCCAGGAAAAAGGTCAGGGAAGCTGTTCAGGAGGTCAGAGGAATGCAGGCACAGGGAGAGCTATCTTTCCAATTTTACTTCCGTGTAGAAATGCTTCCCTTATTTCTTCACTAAAGTCTAAAAACATTAGTCCCCATGTTATCTATTTTGGATGCTGCAAATAATTTCATTTGTATTTTAATCTAATCTGCTTTGAATTAAGGATCATTTCCAAGTGAAAAATCTAATTGCTCACCAAAGGATAAGGTATCCAGCTATCAGGGATCAAATAACAAGCATGGACGTCCCACATGCAGCATTTCAGGAGATAAATGGGTAATAAGATGTGATTCCACAGAAGTAGTATGTAACAATATGAGAATTAGTATAACAAGACTTTGAAGAGCAGGAAGCATCTTCGAACAACTGACATCCAGGATCTCTCTTTGTCTATTGTCAGGGTAGCAGACCTTGAAGTGTTTTGGTGGTTTGTTTGGCCCGTTTAGGGTTTTTTTGTTTATTTCTGAACGAGTTCATTTCAGCTTCCTTTAATGAAAAGAATATTGGGCTCATCTAGTTCTACTTACAGCAGTTTCCACCTTCGTACTGCTAGCCGTAACATGCCCAGTCAAACCTTTGACAACCGAATGAAAATTGGCTTTAAAGCAAATAGATAATACAGAGCTAGTCCTCAGATCAATCTCATGCTGCTCAAGTATTAGGGTATATCAAGTGGCAGCTATGAACTTCCAACATCACCCACTGCAATACAGTAAGTCAGGCCACTGCCGTCTCATTGATTCATCCCCTGAATAAGGCTCAAGAAGCCAGGTAAAAATCCATGTAGAAAAATTGAGGGTTATTTCCAGCTTCCACTGAAATAGATAAAATGTCTTACAGAAAATCCTTCGTTGATTTACCTATAAGCACTGTCATAATTATTTATGTTTAAGAACACGGTATGGAATTGATTAAAAGTTCAATAATAGAAAATTACTCTTGTCCTTAGGAACAAGGACTGCTTAAAAAAGTAGGGAAATTTGAAAGTTTAATTGATGTCTTTTGTCATGACAACACTTCAGAGAAATGAAGTTCACCTCTATGAAGCAGACTTAGTTTTTCCTAATTACATTTCTCTGGGTCAAGACAACTTTTAGGGGTTAATAAGACTTTGGTCAAGCATGTGAACTACCTTGAGCTCATGCTGAACACTTGATTTTCTTGCTTTAAGGAAAGTCCAGTAATATAATTAGAATTTATACTCCTTGTGTAAAATTACTTATACTATTTCATATGTCCTCTTTCAGAAGAGTAGTAACACTATTAAGAGGTTTCTTTTAAAACTTATTTTATCTTCTAATACATAACTTAAGATACTTTTTGTAGATAAACTTGTTGGGAGCAAGCAGTATTTGCACCGATTGTCACGAGTTGATGCTTTTAGCAGCTGTAGACAGCTATGGCCTTTAGCATAAACCCCTGCTGGTTTGCAGATTTGAATGATGTCCTGCATCAATGTTTCTCTGCTCTACTTTGTGACAGTAAGAAACTTACTGAGTAGTAAAAAGCCTCTTTACTACCCTAATGTGAACAACCAGTGACAACTGCAAAATCATTTTGACATTTGGAGAGTTGTTAACACGCTCACATTCTCTTTAGCATCTTGAACATGCTAATTACAAATTTCATTACTGGGGAAAAAATGCAGTAAGCTCAAAGCTTGAGTTCTGCTGTATCTTCTTCTCACTGCATGATCACATTAGAATGATGAATTTGTGATAAAGTAAGGTACTGGTTTATGTCAATTCAGAGCACTGCCACATTTAGGAAATAAGACTCTTGCTAAAAATTGCACAAAACTACTCTAAGTAAAAGTCAGTGATATTCATGTAGCGAATAGCACAATGGTTCCCCCAGTGCCAGAGGTGACGTGCATCCTTCGTCAATACACACTTAAACTCATGATGCCTCAAGAGAACAGGAGTGGTAAGAAAGGACACAGGACATGTGCACACCCCACCCTTTCACTCACAAAGCCTCTGGGCAGAAGCAGACACGATTCTTGAATTCCCAGTGTGCTACGGCTCTACCACCGAGGAGAAATCCTCTGCCTGAAACAGTCTTGCATTTTACCATATTCTACCAGAAACTCCTTAATGGGGCATATTTTTCCTCCAGATACTTGCCCATAAGATGCTGTAACAGAGTACCACATGACTAAGTCATCAGTACATAACTTATGATGTTGCTCTTTGCAACTTCGTGGAAGGGCACATTATTACAAAAGAAGAAATTGGCAACCTTACTACCTGCTACA
>NW_008824233.1:7618181-7625720 GCF_000699105.1 Pygoscelis adeliae | reverse complement strand
GACAGCCATTTATAGGAAAGCTTCCTTACCAAAAATATTTATCTCTTATGTGTGCATATGAGCAATATATATACATAACTGAATTCTGTTGTACCATACAAACATTCGATATACATAAAAATATCTTTCCTAGATTAAGACAGTAAAGAAAAAGCTATAATACAATCAAGTTTTTTAATCAAGAGATAGACATGCACAGAAATACGCTGTTACTACTGAGTCATGATTGTCTAAGCAAGGCAAGGTTTAGAGAAAACTGAGCAGAATCAGCTAATGTAGCTCAATAAACAGGCCTTCAAGCACACAAGCCTTTCTTTGGGTCTAAAACTGAAAGAGCCTGCTAAGGAAAGGCAATCAAGTTCATCTCCAGAAGCAGGAGGTTGAAGTTACTGTTTCTACTCTAGACTTGAAGAAAGGCTTGCATGGGTCTGGTATACATAACCCTCAAACTTCTCTCATTGAGAGCAGTTTTCTGGGAGAACAGTCATTAAATGAGAGCATGTAAATAAATGCCCCTAGCCCTTCACTTTGGCAGGTGGTATTGTAAACCAAACAAGACCAAACAAACCAATAATCAGTCCTCTGTTAGAGACAGTATGCTTTTTTTAAAGCACTATATTGACATCAATTTCATAATAACACAAAGAATAAGCTACGCCCTCCCTTCAGAGGCAACGCATTTCTTTCCATAATAAATAACCATGGGGAAGACGACATCTTATGCTGCATCATTGAACTGTAGCCCCCAAATCAGCTTCACTGTTGCCTGCATTCCATCATAGTGGGACTGAATCATGTGCTGCAAAGGGAAATCTTGTGTTCCCTTTGGTTTTAAAATCCAGCTTTATTACATATCCAGTATATAGAGCTGATTGTTATTTCTTATCTGCTAATTGCCACAGATTGTGATGATCTATTTATATCTTCAAAAATACTCCTAAACGCACTACAAAATACTTGCCAGAGCATTCAGAGGCCAGAAGTGATCAATCATTTGGCAGATATTGTATTTTTCTGCACAACCAAATTATATTGCTATTTCTCACTTAAAAACAAACAAAAAAATCACCACAGTTCATGGAGAGAAAAAAATTAAATGAATGAGGAAATGTGTTTTTTAGATCTAATATAGAAGGGAACTGTAACCAGCCTGCAGATTTTTACTTAATCATTTTGTCTGCATGTGGCACGTATGTACATTTTACATGATAGCCATTTCCAGAAGACTGGTCTTTGAAGGGGCTACAGCTGCCATTCTGAAACAATGCATCTCAAACTTACAAAATGGTAAAGCGTTATCAGACTGCAGTCCAACGAGGGTACCTATAGTTGGCTGTGATTACTCAAGTTAGGTCTGGAAAGTCACAGCCCGGCAGCACCAAGTACCCCTAACCCAGTCCTGAGAAACGTTTGTCTCACTGACCTGTCCTCACGAACCTCCATTGACGGTGACTTCCTGGAGAGGTCACCCAACTTGCTCCAGCACACAGCTACCCCAACCGCTGGGGGGTAGCCTCTAACCTACTCCTCCTGTGCTGTTACAAACCATTTACGGGTTGTCCTCTGCTAAGCATACATGCCAAGACTTCATTCCTTTTGCTACAACTTGCCTTTATGAGAGTAAGCAATAAATAGCACGAGCAGGCACTTGAACCCGATCAGCACAACTGGGCAAATGCCCTTTCCTCCTAACCCCCATCCCAGTTACTATGAGAACACTGAAGACAGGGGGAAAGGATTTGTTACACAGAAGGGATCACTTCTCCGTTACTGCACTGCTCAAGGCTTAGTGAGTTTATGGCTTATGAAATAGAAGCAAACCAAAATAACTAAAATCACCACCATGAGCATTTCTTTGTTTTTTCTTGGTTTCTCCTTTCCGAGAATGTGCTTGGTGTCTTACTCTTTCCATCAGTTTTAATTGGTGTCCATCAAACTTTTCCACTCAGAGGAATGGCAAACACTTGACTTTGATGAGGGACCAGCAGGTTTGTAAGTTTAATAGCACTAGCATCTACTTAACTGACAACAGTTGAATCTTTTCAGCCATACAGACAAGAAAGAGGTCTGGTATCCTACGTTACATACTTTCATTTTCCCTTTTCAGCAGCTGTAAGGTTCTAACAGGCATTTTTAGAGCTTGCCAATGACAGAATGGAGGAAGAATGAGGCCTGTAAACAGGTCAGCAGTTCAAAACTCAAGTTATCTGCATGATTTGCTTTAGGTGACAGCCTGGCATTGTTTCTAAAGTATTCTGGTTCTTACTCTAGAGTAAACAGGACATGTAAAAGGCAGTAAATCACAACTCAAATGAGAATGACGACAACTATTTTGAGGATGCAAAAGGCACAGAATACTGATGCATTTTTATTACTGAAGCTTTAATTAAAACTATACCTTTCATACCACAGGGCTGAGGAATTACCTGTTGACTTTTCATCCTCAGAAACAGTCTTAGCAGCTTAACTGCAAACATGAAAAAAGTGGACATTGGAATTTCAAGCAGTTTTTGTCCTAACTTGATAATATAAATGCTAACACAAAATATGCCTTTCTACTAACAGCTCTTCAAAGCTTAAAGGTGATTAATGCTGCTACATTTCATGTTAGTGTTGTCAAGATCCTTCTGCACAGATCCTGACAAAAAATGAGATTTAAAAAGTGCGCGTTACTTATTCTGAAAGCAAAGGGCCTTTGCAAAGAGACAAGAGAAGGTCTTTGCCCAGGAGCTGGTTTTGATAGCAGAAATCAGAGAGTCCTTCTCACTTTTTGTTCCACACTCATTAGCACCGTCAGAAAAAGTTGTAGGTGAGAAGCCATATTATTCTGCTCCTCCTCCTTTGGGATGCCAGCGAGTCTTAAGATTGACTGACATGATCCATCTTCCAAATCTATTAAATTCTCTTGTGCTTTATAAAACGCATTTTTTACAGCTTTATTGTCTCCACTGTACTGTAATCTTATTCATCTCTCCTCCACAATTCAGTACTTTCTAGTATATTTTGTCCGTATAAGAGGAAAAAACTTGTTAAATCTATACAAGATTTGTTTAATTATAATTAACTTGGATAGACTTTCCTATCTCTACTGGATCTGGCTGGAATGGCATTCACTTTCTTCACAGCAGCTCATATGGTGCTGTGTTTTGGGTTTGTGGCTAAAGCAGTGTTGATAACACAACAGTGTTGTGGCTATTGCTGAAGAGTGCTTACACAGCACCAAGGCCTTCTCTTTTTCCCACTCTCACGCCCCCCCCAGCAAGTAGGCTGGGGGCAAGAAAGAAGTTGGGAGACGACACGGCCAGGACAGGTGACCCAAACTGGCCAGAGGAACATTCCACCCCACCCAACGCCATGCTCAGAGCACACTGCCCCCTCCCATTACTCCAGTGGGAAGCAGGGGGCCCCCCCAGCAAGTAGGCTGGGGGCAAGAAAGAAGTTGGGAGACGACACAGCCAGGACAGGTGACCCAAACTGGCCAGAGGAACATTCCACCCCACCCAACGCCATGCTCAGAGCTCACTGCCCCCTCCCATTACTCCAGTGGGAAGCAGGGGGAGAACAGGAAGAGCAAAAGCAAGAAAACTCATGGGTTGAGATAAAGACAGTTTAATAACTGAAGGAAAGAGGAAGGGGGAAGGCAAACAAGTGATGCAAAGGCTATCGCTCACCACCTCCCACAAGCAGACTGACACCCAGCCAGTCTTGGAACAAAATCCACTTTGGAAGCCAAACCCTCACCTTTTTCCTCTGCCCCAGTTTTTTGGTTTGTTTTTTTGATTTGTTTTGGGTTTTTCTTTCTTCAGTGCTTAGCCATTTGCATTGCTAATAGTAACAATTAATTGACAAAATCAAGAATGCAAAATTGTTTCCAGTCAAAACCCAGAAGATGATCGAGAATGATGCAGGTTAATTGGTTCTCTGAGGCACAGATTCTACCTTTGCATATGAGCGCTTAGTATTTACCATGCTCTGGTTATTACACAGCACAAACTTTGTGAAGGATACTACATCACATTTTAGCACACTAGGGATTTTTAAAAGGTAAGGTATGAAAAAAGCATTTGATTCAGAAAGAAAAAAGTTTGACTGTTCTTGGCTGTGCGATCAGATGGCAAAGTCATCCTTTTGTCAGGCTCTTCATAACAAAAACAAGGTCATTTAGAAGGAAAAAGTGCCATTCTAATCTTATCTGCACAATCCCAGATACAATTAGAAGCTGTATTTAAAATTGCATCAAGACCAATGGCAAAACTCATAACAGTGTAGAAAAGCAAGTGCACAACCATCTGCCTGATACGTAGTTTGATAGATTCTTGGGGATGGTTAAGGAGAAAACTCCCTAGATACTAGAGCATCAATCCGTTAAGCTCTAAACCAACTTCCGATTCAATTTTTGAGAAATTCTGTAAGTCCACATAATATATGTATTCGTTCAGTTAATTCAGTCAAGCAAACTAATTCTGCCCCCAGTTCATGTTTCTTTCTTTATGATGTCAAGCAATCTGCAATAAATAATTTGTCCAAGAAAATTATTTGTTCAATTCAACTTAAAAAAAAAATCTCCCTCCTTCTCTTTTGGGCTTTCTCACATCTGACTGCTGCCAGATGTTACAGGTAGAGGCAGACAGAACACACCATCTGCACTAGTGAATGTCTCGGGCATATCCTAACAGGCTGTTGGCTTCATCTGAACATTAATGGCTGATGGCAGCACAGCAGGTGCAGTGGAGGACCAGTGGGAAATGCGTTGAGAAGCCCAGAATGGGCTCAGTACTTATGTGCCAGATGAAAGTTGGGAGTTATAAAGAGAGGCTATGCAGTACAGATTGAAAGACATTGAGAATACTGTTTCAATCACGACTTTCATTTGCAAATAATACTACATGGTGTTATATTTTAAAAAAGAAAGTCTTAACCTATTGTATTTCATGAAAGTAGGAAATCAGAAACGTAATTACCAAGGTATTTATAAACTGAAGTGCATTTTAATAGCTTGCTTGACATGCTGCAAAAAGGTCCAACGGTATACATGTCAACTGCATCAATTGTCAGATAACACGACTATATATACACACTTGTACAAATATAGACTTATTCCTTAGTTGGTTTTAAAATACAAAGCTATCACAAATAAAGGGCATTCATTATACTATTGTGCTATTTCTAAGCAAACATTCCATGTATGAGTGCACAGGACCCTACCCCACATTCTTTCAAAACAGCATAAAATCAAAACCTGGGGGCTTTTAATCACAGTGTATCAAAAGCTTTCTTCCATGAGGTTGTATCTGAAGTTGATAAAGTGAGTTTCTCTTGCCACGCCTTTATCGACGTATCCAAGTTATTTTCTGTTATTGCTATTCTTCAGTCCTTCTGTAACTAATACCATTTGTTACTTTGTTTTGCAAGAATTTCTCTCCCCCTCAGGATTTGTACTGAATTATTTCACCACAAGATATTAGAGAAAGAGTTTAAAACTTCAGTTACTCTCAGCAATCATCAAATGTATTCCATAGCTCTCAGGAGAAATATATAGAAGACTTTGCTCCAAGACTTTTCTAGTGTAAGAAGTCCAATACATATTGCAAATCATACCTGAACTTTGCCAACACATCACCAAAGCTTTTTCATGACACCCTGTCTGTATACCTGTACGTACTGTGAACAAAATGTCTTTAGAGAATTAATAAATAAAACTAATCCCACTTATTATTCTGTTAAATGCCCATGTTAGTTCACAGTCTCTGTGTTAAAGTGGAAAAAAGCCAACTACATTATTTGATAGGCAACATTTACATTTCTTTACCAGCAACTGAACCAAGACCTACTCATTTCATACAAACAAAACTGTTTGTTTTTAAAGATCACTGTAAATTAGTTTCCTTAAAAGGCTGAAGTCGCCATATCTCACTATCTGTTCTCTGACCTTACCAGTTACCTGGCACAGCTATAAGAAAATAAGTTCACAGCAGAGCCGTAATTCTAAAGGTCTTTGTATGCCTACAAATCTTAAACAAAGAAAGGGAAAGAAGTAGGTATAAAAAAAGACCAGACACAAATCTGATGAACAAAGTGATGTGCCTGATCATTTTTGCTCATTAAAAATTTAATGACTCTCTACCATTGCTTCTCAGTCCCTAAATTAAGTTCAAGTCTCTCCCAGTGCACCGGATAAATTCTAATTCAGGTTACAAACTTTGTGCTGCTGCTTTAGTCAAAGCACTCCTGTAAAAAAGCCCACTGTGCAAAGCGCCCGTGACACAGAGCAGCCGCCACACTCCCCTGCCACCGCACAGGGTCAGGGGTCAGGGGCGGGCAACAGATCCCGTTACTGCGCAGGCTGTCTGCAGGCACTTTGGGATCTTTCTTGATGAACAGCTATACATAAACACACATACTTCAGCTGTTGCCACAAGCCATTTCAGACCAATCACTGAGATATGCCACTGGTGTCATAATAAAATTACCTGTTTTGCTTTGGTTTGCTGAAGTGAAGGTGAAGATCACACTGCACGCCATCTATTCTACGGTGTCCGACTCCTTTGTCGACCAGCACGGTATCAAAATGCAGGAGGACTCTAAGTCAAACCCAGTAGTTCAAATGGGGGAAACAAATACTAGAATTTCACCACAATAGCTAAAGGATTTTGAAGCTTTTGCTTGCTTCCCCCATTTAAGATTTAGTTTATTAAGCCTTGATCGATACCTTAAATTACATTCTGTACTCCCTTGCATCTATCAAATGCAAATAAGGACTTTCATTAAACAAAAAAGTAGGATTCATTTCCCAATCACAGAACATCCTAGATGTTCTCCAACTGGAACAGAGCAAACTTGTGGCTTTTCTTTTGTTTGGTCTTCTTTTTATTTGGTGGGGTTGGTTTTTGTTTGGTTTTTTTGCTTGGGGGGGTGTGTGTGTGTGTTTGGTTTTTTGTTTTTTAAAATCCCCTAATGCTTCCACCTATTTTGAAATATTTAATTCACTAGTCTGAAGCTTTGGCTGCCTGTGTGCCTATCCCCTTCTCAACATTTAATTGGATGGCACACAAATTGAGAGGACAAACTGTTAATTCTTTAAATTCTGACAATTAGCTTTACTCATGCCAATAGCTCCATTAAAGTCAGTGGAAGCATTTCGTTGAGGGAAGTTCATGGGTTTTCTTGTTTACTTTTCTTTTAGGCAGATAAGGGTGAAACAATGGAGTAAGTTCATTAACTTCAAAATAGCTCCATAGGGTTTCATTGGTATGAAGTTGATCCATTGTTTAACATTACATTATCTGACGCTTTCTTTTATTATCCTTTGAATAATTAAAACTCTTGAAAGCCTGTTCTATTAAACAACTAACTTTCATATCATTAGTTGCCTGAATAGCTGAAAGGGCAAGCATAATACGAGCTATAGGTAGTTTTGAAAAAACTGTTCATTTCTTTATGTTAAATGACACCCACAAACCCTGTCAACAGAGATCTTTACAGCCTGTATTACTGAAAGGTAGCTTCTGTAAAATGTGCATACAGTATTAATAATAGATT
>NW_008824233.1:7613077-7618152 GCF_000699105.1 Pygoscelis adeliae | reverse complement strand
AAAAATACCACTGCTATTAATCATAATCTGATACTAAATTAACGGATATTAAGCTCTTAAAAATTTAAGATTTTTATGTTAACCACATTTGCTCCATTTCTGCCCACATGTTCAAGTTATAGGATACTTTTAATTTAGCAGAAAGACAGGTAATGTTTTTCCTCAGATTGAATCAGTATTAAGGCAGGTATCAGTTATCATCTTAAGAAGAGAAAGCTTGGGCCCAAATGCACAAAGGCAAAACAGGAATTGACTCCTACCAATGAACAGGGTCAAACAGGAATTGTATTATTCCTTCTTTCTTCCCTAGAAACTCTTACAGTCTATATATCATCATTAGTAGAGGGGAAAAAAGAGAAGGGTACCAAAATATCACCCCACGCTTTCTTTAATCATATAAAAGAGTAATCACATAAGCATTATTCATTCAAAAACTGTCTCATTTTCAACAGCCTAGGGCTAAAGGGAGATACAGATGGGAGGAAGTTAACAGAACAATCTATGGAGAGGAACTTGTCATGCAAAGCAGTATTTCAAAGGAAATAAAGGATAGAGGAAGAGTATTCTGCGCTTGCTCCACTGCTAAATATAGGCTGGAAGATAGCCATTTAAATGTATTTATTACTATTTATATGCACATATATGCCAATTACTTCTGTAAATTTGTTTCCAAACCAAGCAGATTTGTAAGACCACACTTCCACTCAAAATATGAAAAGGTTAAAGAAGTTCCCAGTATTGCATTTTCCTTCCTCTAATGATTTAAACGGTCCGAGTTACTGGATCTTTTTTGGCATGTTAGTTATAAACATTCTTTAACATAATTTGCTTTATGGCTTTACGAACTGTTGCAACATCTTTGAATATTTAACCAGTAGCAAAGATTTGGCTTCTGAGAACAGAGCTACATGACATCTCTACCATAATAGTAGCAGTAATATGTTAATCATGTCATCCTTCCAAGTTCAGTGTGTCCAAACATAGCCTAGAAAGAACCTAAACAGAAAGACCCAATGTTCAAAAGCAGTATTTCTGGGTAAAATATTCCATATGTAATATACATCTCACTATTAAAACTGAGAGATCAATCTCCTACTGCTGGCAGAGAAGAGACTATTGCAAAAAGGATGAAGATCCATGCCAGTAGCTTATTGAAAGCTTTGCTGTGTTGCTACCTCAGAGCTCAGCATCCTGTATCATCTTTCATATCAACAGTGACATGGCTGAAATAAAATTCTGACACTTGAGAGCTACATCAATCTACAAACCATGAGCCCATACAGGTAGCATAACCTGCAATTATGTAACCAATGTCAAAATTTAGCCCCCTATTTTAGAGACAGGATACTGATCTGACTGGGAAATGCAATGCTTCAGGCAGTACAGTTACTTAGCCTAAAAAAAGAAAAGTTAGAGAAGACCCCTGAGAGTGACCAATACTTCACAGTATAATGGACACTGGTTAAGCACGAGCATAAACGCATCTGACAGCATAAAGATCAAGTCTGCTATGTATTAAGTTATAAAGGTTTTCTGAACACAAAATTAAATGAGGATAACGCTTGTACAAACACAGTTATGAGATAATTTATGACTTTTACTGATATTACATGGTAGAACCTGATGAACATTTAAAGTTTACAGAAGAAAACCAACAAGTATGCTTTTTTGCATATGCAACATTTTGGCATTGTTTTTTTCAGGATGCAAAAGGGAAAGAATGATCCTTTTGTCACATCTTCAACACCATCTGTTCCAGCCACAGCAAAAATATTTAAACACTGATTTGCATGGGCATGCATGCATTGGCATCTCGTTTACAACACTGGTTGGGAAACAAACCTCTCGTGTTCTAAACCTGTTCCCTCTTCCACATGAGCCTGAAACTACAGAAAGATTTCTTAACCACAGAAGCAGTCTCCTCCACGCCCCAACACATACTCGTATAGACAGTTTCCTAAAAAGCTAAGGCCCAAAAATCCAAGCTGTGATCCCTCCGGGGAGATCCAGCTTCAGAACTCCTGGTCCAAATCGGACACCAACTCATCAGTGGTCACCCTTCTTGGGTTTTGACCTCAAGTGCTGGCTGCTCTCAGAAAGCTCTCTCAAATAACATTTCACTGACACTAATAACTAAATGGGATAGACTATAGTACATGCTGTGAAATGACAGTAAAGGAAACTTATGATGTCCATAGTTAATCGTACAGAAGGAAGACTAAGGCTCTATTCTGGCTTTTTGACTACTATACAGCATGTCATAGCAGGACTACTGACATTAAAGGCCAAGAGCACGCTGATAATATCTATAGCCTATAACGGCTTTCACTGTGCTCAAAACAGTTAAGTGCCAGCACTGTTGAGTAATTATATAGCAAAAAGCTTCCTCACACAGTTTTCTTCTTTTCTTGACCCTATAAGTTAGTTGCGGTGTCACTTTTCTAACACCAGTCTGTTCTTACCTCATGGTACATTAAAAAAGAAATCTCTCTCAAGCCAAACTGTTTCACGAATGGTTCTTTTAAGTATAACTGGGGTACTGGATGAGTTGAAAGCAAATTTAAGCATACACTTGAAAAGTCCATATTATAAAACAGACAACATGCCATGCACACACTTTTCATGTCATCATCACTACAGACCCCCTTCCAGCTGCACGGAAGAGGCTGGAACTGAACAGCGTGTGTTAGCGGCAAGCAACAGAAGAGCTGCTCGGCACGGTCTGCCTGAGCTGCACCCCAGATTATGCCAGTTCGAAAAAAAAAGAAATCCGCTGCCTTCTCTGGTGGCATCCGAGTTTTAAGATTACATTTTGCTGCTAAGCTCCCCTTGATAGACCAGGGCAGCTACAGAATACAGAGTGCCTTAAAGGCAGAATTCTCTCTCAAAAACATAAGATCCATTATATCCTTTACTGTTTTTGCCAATGCACAATATGGCAACTTCAAGCGTATTAGTCATTGGACTATTACACCACTGAGCAGCACCAGATAGAATTCCCTTGCAGTGGCACTAAAATAAATTTGCTGAAGAAGGAAATAGGTAGTAGATGAAATGCACGCTCCAGTTTCCAAGGAAAGCATGTTAATGCCTAATACATGGTGGGGTGAGGAATAGTAACAAAAATAAGAAAAAAAAAATGTATCCATCATAAAAATGTTGCTTAAGCGCTGCCAGGGGAAGATCAGCAGGACCTATAGTGAATCGCTGAGTAAATGCCGGTCATGTAAGCTAAAACTGCCCAAGAGCAGCTTTCAGTGACATATCCAATTTCAGCGTTTACAATGCATGAACTATTAAAAACTCAACCAATATGACTCTTTATGGCAGCCTTTTTCAGAGCTATATGCTGACTAACACTTTAATACAGAAAAGTATTTTGTTTGCTTTTCAGAACATATTTCTCAAGGAAAAGTGCTAGCTTGTAGTACAGATTGATTGAGATCCTGATGACAGCAAGAAAATATCCCAAAACAAACTCTGAATCAAGATTCCTATTCACCAGCTATCTGCACGCCAACATGACTCCTCTTTTGTGGTGTTTTCTTTGAGAAACAGGGACATAGTGGGTATAATTTAAAACTAGCAAATTAAGTTTGGCAGGCATTCTTGTCTCAACCAAATTAATAGTGCCATTAATAAGAGGCCAAGATTAAGGTTAAATATTTGTCTAAATAAATATTTACTTCTAGTTTTTGTGTATGCTGCTAATAATATAATGCTATCATTATTTAAATATACACCTTGTACAAGTACAGGTTTGTCACAGACTAAAGGCTAGCCAAAAGCACTGCTCAAATAAATGAGATCTTGACCATATCTGCCTGGCTCCAAGTGACTAGATTAACCCATTATGAGCTGGAAAAACAAAGGAGAAATAGAAAACTTTCTTAGTAACTGCTGCTAACTTCACATTTCCGTAACATACTTGGGATGGGAATCCAGAAGGGAATAGAAACCGGAGAACAACCACTAACTGGCCTTACACATAGAATTAGTCAGAGGGATTAGCCTGCGGGCTATGCAGCCATCAAGGCCGCTGGCAGCTTACACCAGCAATGTAACGTAGGAAGCGGTAAGTAGTTAAACCGATAGCTCCTCCTGGGGTAACACCACAGACTGACATCTGACGCCCTGTAGAGAGCAGGGCCCTAGGTGGGACTGCTACACGTTTGGGCACAGCCACCAGCCAGGGCTCTAATACATCAAGCTGTCAGAGCAAGCGTCCTGTTCCCCTGGGTCTGTGGTGTCAGTCTGAACTGGACTGGAGAGAAATCACTATCCATCCACTGTACCTGTCCCGCTCAGTAAATACTTTCCACATTATACAATCACCAAGTGGTGCGGTTCTGCTCTCCCTGCCTCCCAACCCAATCCCCCATAACAAGTGCTCTTCCAAAAGCTATTATAAGTTACTTTTAAGCATCGTTTTATCCTTAGCTTCTCACTAGCAACCTAGATTTAGACGGTGGATAGGAAAGAAATGGGAAATGAGGTCCAAGAGCAGCAATAAAATCTCTTATTTTGGGTTAGTTCTTTGGGCTTTTTCTACATCATTTGATGTGTTAGCAAGAATTACAAGATGGTATTACAAACTCTGGATTCTAAATTGCACATTGTCACATCTGTGCAATCAGGTTACAGACCCACCAGCATTCGCTGCACTTGTGTCAACCATATAAGGTTAATTTCCTATGGAATTTAATGGCAGAAGTACAACAGATTTCAACAAGGTCCAGATTTCACTCTTAGAGGACATGCACTGCATGAGTGTAAACCAAGAATGTGTAGAAAAGTAATTAATGTGTAGAAAAGTAACTAGTAGTTCTAGATTTGCTGGTTTTGTTTTGGTTTTTAAGCAGCATTGGTACTATCATTTATTGGTTAAGACTTCAAGTGTGGTTTCATCAGAGGGTTGAATTGGTTTAAGTTTGGTTTCTGAGTGACAGAGGCTGTCCACCCACTTTTTTTGGACAGAATTGTTTTCAACTGTATGGGTACACCTCTATCTAGATCACAGGGCAATTATACAGGCATTAGCGACACCTGAGGAATGCAGGTGTGGGAAAGCATGT
>NW_008824233.1:7606942-7613053 GCF_000699105.1 Pygoscelis adeliae | reverse complement strand
AGTCCCTTCCAGGCTTTAATGAGGTTCCTAACATTCTAACTATCCAAAATTCTATCTTCATGTTGGACATGCATACCTAAGTCCAAGTATGGACTGAAAAGGTCAGTATCATTGGATCTGCTCAGCTGTGGTGCAGAGTACTCCGAGACCCCCATAAAAGTCACAGTTATCCAAGTCTCGTACAGACAGCACGTTACTGAAACTGGTCCTTTATTTGGCACTCTGTACAAAGAAATGCTTAGCAAAACAGAATTTTTTTAATGGACTGTTCAGTGACTCGTGTCAGGCTAAATTAGGTTTTAATTTTAAGAAGGAGCAGAACTGATTGCCACAAAATAAGGATCAGGAACAGCCACCAGGATCAGTACAAAACAGCCTCTCTCCACAGCACTACCCTTCAGGCTAATGGAGTGCCACGCACCTCTTGCAAATCTTTGCTTCGGGAAATTCAGCAATTCTCCTACAGAATTACTTATTGTGAGACCAAACATTTTCCCCAAGCATCTAGCACTGTATTATTTTGTACTTGTCAATACTGAAAAATCTCTTCTGCTATTATCTACTGACCTAAATAAAACATCACCGTGCAGGGAATGCCCCAGGTCCTTTCAACATAGATTTGGTGGGTTCCCCCCCCATTCCCCTTCCCCAGTGGGGACTGGTAATTATCAGCAACACGTTTGTGATCATTTCACAGTATGTGTCCTGTTGAACAAAGAGTTGTTGAACAATATTATATTACCAAAACACCTGCTATGACATTAAGACTGACAGAAGTCCAACAGCTAGACTCCATCATTATCTAATTCAGCAGATTGATTTCTCTTTCTACTTCTACCTATCTTACTATGGTAACCTTTAACTTAAATACTTTAAAAATTATTTCTTCCCCCTATTTATAGTGTATAAAAATTCAGATTTTATGTAATCATGTGTTTACTCTCATTGTCCCTCGGCTTCATCAAATAAATACTCAAGTGAATTCTTCTATTATTTAGGATGAAGAGACCACAGTTAGTTTTCAAGTCTTCTCAGATTCCTATAGCAGGATAAATTCGGATGAGTTCTATTAAATACAAATAACACTGTCAACCTTCCCCATGGGGACAGATTAAAATTGAACATTCAACCCATGGCCAAGAGGACAGCAAGAAAAAACCAGCAACAGCTTATGAAGATTCATTGTGCACATGTAAAGACCTATCCCTTTAGATTGGTCAATCTCCAGCCAAGCTAGATCAAGCACTTAAATAGCAGCGGGAGGACCTCCAAAGCTGAGAGGCACAGAACTGGGGGCTGCAGTGCAAGCAAATGTGACCAAAGCTTCAGAGGAATTTGAGCCCAGTCTCTAAAAAAAAAAAAAAACAAAAAAAAAAAACACACCACACCACAAAAAAGAGAAAAAGAGATCGCTGGATTCCTTCACCCTGGAAATGCTGCATGTTCCCTCCAATTCTACAAGGGTAGAAAAGATTAGAAAGGACTTCAAACACCAGCTCATCTATCGTCCCCTGGTTCAAGACATCATTAGCAACAATTAAATGAAGTGAATAAAAGACAAGCATTATAATCCATCAGAAAAACAGTTCAATGCTGTAAACACTGAGCAATACCAGCCCTTTCTTGGAAGGGTATTTCAGTACATGCTGAGCCCAGTGGAGTAACAGCAATATTCATACACGCCTACCATATTTAAACTGGCCCATTTCAGAACCATACGACGCCACCTGCAATTACACTGTCCTTTCCTTAAGGAAGAAATATAGGAGATCACTAAAATGGAGAGTCTGGAGAAACTAACACTCGTGCAAGTAAGACAGCCAAATAAAATATCATTCAAACGTTGCTGATATTATTTGTACAGTACAGAAAAAGACTGACATTGCTCAATTTTTTTTTTTTTTTCATTCTCTGAAAACCACTATTTGAACGCAGCGTCTAGAACATGGCAAAACACATTAGCAACATGCACAAAGTCTTCTTTTCCACCCCAGCCTGTTAGGAGTTCAAGCTGCACCCAATTTAAAAAAATAGGCAGTTGGACTGGCTCTATATGATCCTTTTGCAAATGTTTGGCACACTAAGATCATCGCTCTTTACAGCTTCCAGAAAGTGTTACCAGTCAGCAAGCCTTGTCAAGCCTGCTGACACAGAGTAAAGTGGCATCAGTTTGTATACAGCAATTCTAAATCTCTTAGAGTCTTGTATGACTAACTAGAATGCTCTAGCACTTCTGGCATTTGTCTAGAGACTGAAATATTCATGCAGATGGTCTTCACAAAGAACGAGCACACTGAAGCATCTTGGAGATACTTGGACATCGATGCATTGATCGGGCAACATATGAAGTTAACTAATGCCAAAGTATTAAAATAATGCCACTTCATCTAATGGCACAGATGGGGATTCATACTATCATCGCTTTAGGTGGGTGTGCAGTCACCCTAATGTGAGAACAAACAAATCATTCGGATCCTATAATGCCTCTCACTCAGCATGGCAACACCCGACCCTCCATTTTCTTCACAGGTACACGATAATCACATTTTGTACAGAACTGCTGGTGGTGTTGCTAACGAGGATGCCTGCACTTAGCTTACAACTATTAGATTTAGAGCAAAAAGTTGAAAACAGCACCCACAAACGGAGAGCACAGAATTCACCCCCCATTTTTATCATTAAATGCATGCGTGCAAATAGCTGAATGTATTAAAAACAAAAGAGCCTCGGGGCAGTAAAATATTTGCCTTTGTTCCAAGTAAGTTTGATATTAAAAATTGCTGTTTCGTTACGCCAACATTTTCTCTACAATTTGACTACATGGGCTTGAAAAAAAACGAAGTCTGTGCTTTTTAATGCACTTACCATTAGACCTCAACCAAAAGTAAAACTTTACCCACTTCTGAAAGGTGTTACTAGTTTCCCCTATGGGCTGCACATTGACCTGTCTTCTGATTTGTACAATGAAGCAATGGGATACCTGCCCTGTCCTCTTGAGCAGTATGATCAGAAACAGTATTTTTGATAAAACATGAGAAAGCAAATTTCAGTGCAACCACATTGGTAGCATTCTGCATAAACTCAGAAGACCCTAAAGCTGATAGCAATTGCAGAAGGAGAGGAAGAGTTGGATTTTTTCCCTGCTTTTTAATAGAAATAATGTATTAGGGCTTTAGGAATGCCATTCCCAGGGAACCTAACTATGCTTTCTTAATTTATTTCAAATATACATTGTCATTTAGGACAACTACAGGATATGCCTACCAAATTAAAAAAATTCTTTACTGTATATGAAAGGTAAACTTTGTATTTTATTCATAGCAAACAATGAGAACTACCATGAAATTGCATTAAAAAGCGTTGCCAAATTGACTTGTTTGTAAGAGCTAGAACATGCATAAACAAATGACTTTTTAATGAAAACTGATTATCAGCCATACAAGTCGCAGGAGGAGCTCTAAAGAATCATGATTTTGAAAACTCAGCTCAGCACTAAAATAAATTAAAAAGCCAATCTATGAACAGAAAAAAAAAAATCTTCCTGTCCTTCCCTCACACAAACACATATTTCTCAAAATACTTCTAATAGGCATATTCCCCCTTTAAAATATTTACCCACATCTTTAAACATCAGTAGTAAAACAGAATTGTATTGCTTCTCAGTGCTTCTCTGCTAAGTATTTACCATATTTTGGCAGAAGTTCTTTCTGAATATACTCACTTGTCTTTAATAAAAAGGTACACATGCATTTTGTGTAATATTTCCCCTAAAACAGCCTCAGGCTGGATCCAGCCCTGCTACTACTGACTCAGCAACATGGCTATTCATGCCAAAGGCTGAAACAATTAGATATGAACTTGATGAGATAGCAGCACTTTCCATTTACTAAATGGTGTTGAAGTGTTTTCCTATCTTTGCGTGTTTGTAACTGCAGGTGCCCCATACATTAGCCCTAATGTTCACCTCTGCCACTCTGACTTGCAGCCATGAATACAAGGAACAGATTATAACCTTGATAGTCTGATTATCTCTGTTGTCACATTTCCCTGTAGTACTGTATAATTGTTCCACCGACAAGTACCAGTGATGTCTTAATGCCAACGGCAGGATGCATTTCTGCTGAACTGTCCAAACATCAGTTGTTCCACAGAGAACAGAGAGGTCCCAAGGGTCAGAACGTAACGAATATAAATTATCAGATACTTACCAACACCAGGCAATAGGCAATGAAGGAACATCATGCATGCAGACCATACACAGTGTACATTATTTTCACTACCATGGGTTAGTTGAATTTCATCAATAAAAGTAGAAGTTCTTTCCAACTTTGAGTACAGCTAAGAAAATGACTCAAATTTCTATTCATACAACATTCAGCGATGAGGAAAAAATACATCAGGCTTGCAAAAATTACAACAGAATAGAAGAGACATAGCCAGAGATCCTCACGTACTTAACCCCTATGTGTATTTGCATACACTCAGGAACACTGCAAGGAACATCTAGATTTTTAGCTCTTATCTAGGCTTCATTTTGATTCAAGAGTAGAAGGTATGCTTAACTACTTCAGTCTTTGAAGTCCAAGCCATTAGGCATGTCCAGGTTATGCCTAACATGTTGATGCTAAAAGTAAAACCCTCTATTACATGGTATTCAAAAGCTTTCAATTCAAAATGAGTAGGATAAGGAGATGATTGCACTATTCATCTATAGCAGGAGAGCCATTAGCCATGAAATAGGGGTGCTAAGGCCCAGATTCAACAGCACCAAACCAAATTGTAATGCTGACCTAAGAGTTTGCTCAACCTCACCCACTAGTGTGCCACATCACTCTGCCAGTGGTTACTGCCCCATTGCACGATCAGTACCTCAACCGATATGCCTCACCATCCAGCTCATCACAAACCCAGTCCCTAGTAGCTTGAACTAGGAGGCTGGAGCAGTATTCACAGCAACTGAGGCACAAGAATACATTTAATTCAGGGTCAACAGTTGGGACTGATGGCACATTACACCAGTACAGCTAGGCCTTGGGAGCTTTGTTTTGCACAGCTCTCTGGTTGTAGGCCCACACTGAGATGTGTTTCCTGTGAGAGCTCCCTATTCGAGGACAGACCCGTAACGCATAAGCTATATGCTGGCTTAAACATTTTATACTCCTGTTGTTGAAGCTGAGCCATACTGCAGAAAGAAGCCATATTGCAAGAGATTCACATATCAGCAGAAGAAAAGCTAACCAAAAGGAAGCAGGATTCTAAGTCACCAGAGGCTCAAGCTGCTTCCAAGGGCTGGTTTTGTATTTTTCCCAACAATCCTTTAATGAGAACATGCATGTGAAATGAAAGTGAGTTTTTAAAGAGCAAAACAACCCAAAGCAGAAATTTGCATATGAAAGATGATCTGATATTAAAGAAAAATACAACAATTAATCTTCCATCTATCTCATAATGAATGAAAAATGTAGGGGCTTTAGGATCAGGTCAACAGTATGTTATTTATACAGCCAAGCTTATAAAGCAAGAGGAGGACACAAGGATCCCACACTGGTGGGCAATCAGGACAAGTGAAAACAAATCCAAGTTCTCTTCTGAAGTCCTCCCAGATCTCTTGCACGTGTCTGACATGCTATGCTCTGAAGAACAACAAAAATCAGGATGCTTGAAAGAGGAAGAAGCTTCCAAACATCAGAAAAAAAAAAATTCTTTTTCAGCAGCCTTCTCTTTTATTAAGCTCAAGCATCTGGTTGTACTGACACCAAAGAAGGAAGAGAGAAATTAAAAAAAAAAGATTCCTACATTTCCTAGCTCTTCCTACAAAACAATCTCTGCCCAAAGGCAGAGTGACAAACTGAGACATCACTTCAAGGAGACAATCTTCCAAGTACCTGAATTATCACTGTAATACAAGTTCATCTGAGCTTGGTTACTCTTCAGTCTCTTGGAAGAACAAACCAGCACATCAGACACATTTTTGACTGACATAAAGATCTTACGTAACAGTGACACTAAAACGCTATTAAAGCATTCAAGACAGTCTTACATGAAGCACGCAAACACAGGAATTTATAGCACTGATTTATTTTAAAAAAACCAAACCAACCCAACAGCATT
>NW_008824233.1:7595602-7606915 GCF_000699105.1 Pygoscelis adeliae | reverse complement strand
AACTTTCTCATGTAGAACCACCTTGATCAACTACCCGCACTGAGGAATTGCACGTTGACACAGTTGTATTGGCTAGAGATTTATAGAGAGATCCTTGGGATTGATTGCATTCAGTTCTCTAAAACTGAAGCAAACAAGTAAAAAATGCTATTTCTGAAGTATTACCATTTTTCAGAAACAACATATTCCTACACTTCTGGAGCTTACATACCTCTTTCTATAAGCTGCTTCTGCACTTCAGTATTTTCCTTACAGCCACTAATTAGCACACCAAAGTGTAGCAAAATTGACAGGTAAGTTATCCTTTAAGAGCATTAAAAAAAAATTCCAGATAAACAATTATATTAAGATATGTTAAAGCAGTGATTTTTCTGTACTAGGTCATGAAAAATATTCCTAAAAATCTACATTGCAAATTTGCATTCCACCTTAAGTTATTATTCGTAATTTCTTTCACATAACGTACCTTTTAGAGTAACAGAAAGCTTCCTTGCCTCCCTCCTCATACACTGCCCTTTTAAAGCCAACAGGACCAAAAATACCAGCCACTGCCTGTACCTGACGGGAACGGCTGAACCTCTATCAGCTTCTCTTTGGTGATTATTCATTCCTCCCTCCTCCTCATCAGGCACCAAAGGCAAATCTGCACTTGGGTGCCAAGATCCTTCTTTACAGAGTCAGGCTTTAACCCATGTAAACACACATTTGGATTTGTGCTAAAAGTGTACACGTAGAGCGTGTATCTACCTAATTGTGCCTTGAATCCAAGATAAAAATAAGAAAGTAATATTTTTATGTTGTTAGACTTCCCAAATTAACAATCATCATATTTCTACAAGAAGGTAGTAAAAGTGGACCAGTTTTTCTTTTAAACCTATAAAACACAATAACGGCCTGCACAGGGCTGTTTTCCACTACTAAACTATTTTAAGTACAGCATGTCTAAGAGCTAGTTTGGTTATTTCTACATTGCACTACACCTCAAAAAAGCAAATATGGCCAAGCTTTGCCAGGATCTAAACCAAGCATGCTGGTTTGAAGAATTACTGAATAAAGTTATTGTGAAATTGAGGGAGCGATTTCAAGTACCTTTGACTTCAGCTGTCCAGTTAAAAACCTGTATCTTCTGAAAAGAAATAGAAAAATGAAGTAACTCCCACACATCACAGGCCCTTAAGTTCCCTCAAAACAGGACAGAAAAAACTCCTCATGTGTCTAAAAACTGAAGGAACATCACTAAGACATAACCTCAGAGGCACTCTGTTACCCATTAGAGCTAGAACTGCTACGTCAAGACAAGACATAAAATTGTAGTAAACATACATTTGCCCATTAAGGCACATTCATGCACCCTTTTGGACAACGCGACATGTCACAAAGCCTTGCCAAGCACCTCTCGAGGGAATTCTATTAACTGCACATCTGTTCAAGATCTTGTCTTTCCAGTGGTATTTTGTGTGCTGCCTGTGATCTGTCCACAAAAGAGCACACAAAAACAAAGTAGAAACCCTGCAACATAGTAAGAGGTCTCTTTTGTTTTGTTACACCAAGTCGAAAGCAGTTTTAATTAAAAAGATTTGTTAAAATAGTGTAATTAATTATAGGACCATTAAATCGAATAGTAACTGTTATTGATAGTAAGACTGCTACATGCACACACACCTAGCTATGAGCCAAGCCATATACAAAGGAGAAAATACCAAATTTAAGTCTCAAACTCCCCTCTTGAAACTTCTTTCCTTTCTAAATATCATTCTGTGGAATAAAGAAAGACTTCCTAGTTTAACAATCAAATCCCCCATCGACAGACAGAACAGTCTCACACTGAGAAGTGCTATAGGATGTATCCAATAACGCTCCTGGAGACCCCCCAAATCATTCTCGCCTCCCCTGTCCCAGATGAATCCAGATTTCATTTGGATCACAACAGCTCCAGAGCATGACCCTCGGAGTAGTCACAGGCAAAATCCTCCTGAGAGATGGAGGTTTGACTAGCCTCAGGTGAAGAGAACCGAGCCCAGTTTTCCCCACAGCTCCACTATGTGCTTTAACAAATCAGTTACTGAATAAGAAGGAACTGCTGCAGCTGTGACTACAGGCTGCTATGGCCATATTTTACAATATACAAAAAGTTATTAAAAATTCAGTTCTTCCCCTTAAAGGTTTATTTGCGTGGAAGAAATATTTCCCTATAGCTTAACTTACTGCCTTGCAATTTAGAGGACCGAGTTGCATTGCAACCCATTGGCTGGGTTAAAAACCCTTCACCAGGCTTCTCCACCAGCACTATGAGATACTCAGTTGCCTCACTCAGAGGCACTGACCAGATCTCGGTTATTTAAACACAGGCTTTGCAATATACCTTGTCACAACATTTATGTCCCCTCTCTAGATCTGACTCTTGACATTTACACTGAGTCCTATCTTCTTTGTGAAAGAATTTAGTACACACAAGGATTAATCGTTTCTTCTGTTCTCAAATCCCTTTCTGTGATCCAATACACACAGCTGCTTTCTTGCTCTGGTGTGCATAACTCAAAGAGTAACGAAAAACCCTCCGAAGTCTAGCTCATAAATATGCTGGACAACTGACCAAAACCTGTTCCCATCTCCCCTCTTTCAGCCTTTTCCAGACAACCGCACTCACAAATTATACACAATATTGTTCTATATACTGCCCCTGACATTTTGCAGTTCAGGCTGCAACAATTCATCGTACATGGCATGCCTCTCAGTGAGGTGAAAGGCATATCACAGGCTAGCTCTTTGGCTGCAACATGCCTTTGCCTAGGTCCCTTAGAAGAAAAGAAAACCAACCAACCCAAAAAAATAACCCAAAGCATGACATGACTTTCACTCCCTTGAGAGGCATGCCATACATCACAAAACACTGCAGTTCTGCTCTGTACAGAAGTATTTTCCATTGTGCTGTTCTCAAAACTGTTGTCACTCTAAAGTCTTGTTTGATTTCATTAAATATCATTATTAGAACCCCTACTGCAAATATAGAGTAATCAATGCAAGCACTTACCTTGGTATAGTGGTAATTGAAGAATAAAGGGTATAAGATTTGCCATGAAGATCTACACACAAAAGCATTTCCAGTATAATAAACACCTAATACTGAATTGTATCCAGGTTTAATCAACATTATGCTTTTGTCTTTCAGAGACTGAAGCAGTCTCAGGTGGATAAGATTAGGGCTCTGGAACATGCTTAGAAAGGCTGAAGAAGGTATTGCCAGAAACAGTCTACCTTTCAGCAAGTGTTTATTCTACCTAACCATCCCTTCCATCATCGGAAGACACAACTTCAGTCTAAGGGTTAGAAAAGAAAATGTCATACAACAAGGTAACTCAAATTTGAAAATACCCATTTCATAAATGACCCGATGGCCTGTTGCTTTCCATCTATAGTCTTTGAGAATATAAAAAAAATACCCAGAGTATTGTTAATGCACAAGAAATTCCCTGACTTGAAAGGGCTTGAGTTTTGCTGTTGTAGAACTACAAAGGTACTTTAAGATAGATCTTCAGAAAATTCTGCCTGCAAAGGAGGAGTGCTCTTTTATACCACCCAAACAAACTTTCTGGAAGACTGGAGAGCCCATACAGTTACTGGTCCATCTTTTAGCATTCTGTATTTATGGTATATTAGAGATCAAATATGGACCACAGTGCAAAGAATGAATCATTTGCATTTACTTCTTGGATGTTTTACTCACATCAGTATTTGGAGAGCCACAAAGTAAAGCTAGTTTTAAAATAAGTTGTTAGCAATACAATCAGAGTTTGCCTTTTCCACCTGCACACATGGAGGGTGGAGAGGGGAGAAATCATGATATCAGGTCCCAAAAACCTGATTGTATGCAGTGCTCATTCATGCTCAGATATAGGTTAGGATGAGATAAGAGTTTAGATGTATTTAAGCCTTTCGTGACCCATAAGAACCCTGCCGCAGCTACTTGTTTATTTTTTCAGACAAATTCCTTTGGTAATGGCTAACATGTTGCAAGATTGCAACAAGCAATACAAAACCACCACGCAGCCCCCAACTACTGATCCAGCCAGGAGAGTGCTGCTGCATCCCACCGACCGAGCTTTTCAAGAACAATATAATACTGCACATGAGCTGCTGCTGTACCAAAAAATGAAGGTTTAAATTCAGAACTCGAGGCCCTTTACCTGTATCTGCCCTGATATCTGCCTGCCTTCTTGATATCCACAACAAAACATTCCTACGATGACAAAACAAGTCCCATGGGAGACAAACTTTTTGGGAAAGCAAGAAAAAAAAAAAAGAGCAGTTACCTCAAAACTCAATTTTATCAAGTATTCATAGTTATTAATTGTAGCTTATTTCTAAAGCTATAAGTGTTTTGTATCTTCTATGCACACAGTTCCTTATGTGTGCCTAGCATTGCGCTCAACTCCAGTATCAGGCCACTCACACTCGTGAATTTGCAGGACAAGATCTTCTACGCAATGACTTGTCTGAGCAATTCCCCTGAACTTTACTCAGGAAATTAGTCCTCTAACATCACATATACATGCAAGTATTTGAAAGCATCAGGCTTTTCTTTTCTATATAATCAATATAAACTTTTCTTTTTTAGTCTCCTCTTTATTGAAGCCATTATATAAAAGTGGTTGGTGCAGCATTTAGTGGAAGCTAAAGAGCTCTATGGAAAGTCTATATAAACCCAAACAGGTTTGCTCCAAATAATCCAGAAACCAAGTCATTTTTGCAGACATACAAATAGACATCTTGGTAGAAATATAACTCTTGTATTTATTCACAAAAAAGCCCCACCCTCAATCATCTCATTTTTCCTCTCTGACTACATAAATGGAAGGGGGGAACAAATCATCTTCATAGGTAATACACTGAGAAGACAGGTGAGATGAGATAAAAGCTTTTGCCCACACACTTGTCCAGTTCTGACCACTGAATGTTTCTGATCATATCGCTAATCATGCTACGGTGAGTGTGGAAAAAACCCCACACACTAATTGGGCTTTTCACTTGCTTAATATGAGGTTTTTGGGGGATTTCGCAAAAACGTGTGATGCGGAAAATTAACTCAGAAAGTTTCAATAAATCCTAAGATAGCTTTTAAACAGACAACAGTTTTAACACCTTCATGACCCTTACGGCCATCTTACTGTACAGAAGTTAATATTATGTCAAATAAGCAAACTTTTACATGAAGCAGCGCACAATCACTTAAAAACCCCGAGTTTTTGAATTCTTGCCATGCAGGAGTGCATTGTGCCCAGGTCTGAACCTGATTCATTCAAATACTCCTTCTTACAGAAGTTCACACAGCCACTCACGAGTTTGCCAATTATCGCCCAAGTAGTTAGTTTGTTCAGGCGAATAAACACTTCGTGTGCTGAAGTGTTCAGCAGCCACCTCGCAACATAACAGGGTGCTTACCGACAAGCTCTGGTAAATCTTACTCCAGTAGTTTACAGCTGCCAAACCTGAATTCCCACACACTCCCCTGTTGCCTATCTACCAGAGAAGAGAACAACTGAAACGCTTCATTCCAGACTCCAGCTTCCTCGCATGAAGCCAGCTTAACTGATAATTTAAGATAATACTCCATACTTTGTAATGAAGCACATACATTACTCTTCTTCATTATGCCCCGGAGAGTAGACAGACAAAAGGAATCAAGAGGGAAGGCGAACGTTAACCACTCCAGCAGGATTCTCCAGGGCTCACCAGTTAGCAACCATAGTCAGAAGTACTTATTGCAGCCAAAAGGAGAAAGATTGTGATTAATGGGGGATTTTAATAGTCAAGTTTGGGTTTTTTGTTTTATATTAAAACAAAATCACAAAACCAAGAATAGGGTTGTGCGTGCAAAAAAGCAAGCCACATCTCCAGAGACCTGAGTGCAGTTGGACTCCAAAAGCCAATTATAAAGGAGACAGAGGAAAGGCTTTGGTAAGGACATTTCTCAACCTGGTAAAATCGTTTCCCTTCTCTTGATGTCCTTCTCAACTTAAGCAAGGGGTATTTTCTCTACCCTTCCCAGATCATGGCAAACCAAAACAGGATTTGAGTGACTAGAAAAAATACAGAAATTTCTGGTATCAATATGCTATCCCGCTCATCCCTGGAGGAAGCTTAAGTGCAAACAGTCAGTCCCTTGTTTGATCCAAGTATTTTATGCAGCCAAACTCTAATTCAGCTGCATATGGTTTCTTTTCCCCAAGGATTCAAAATACCTGGGTCTTGCATTTGCCACAAGGGAATCTGCCTAGGAAACATGGCATCCAAGCCCTCCTAGGTTTTATCTACATCAGAGCCAGGACTGTGCAATCTGGTAGACTTAACCACTAGATATAGATACAGCCTAGCCATACTAGCACACGGGCCCTATGAATGCAGGTGCAGTATCATGCTATGGTGATATACTGTCTCTACTCTGATGGCCTTCATGTCGCATTATACCTCACCTTTACCATAGGGATTAAGTGGCTTGAGTCTCCTCAGGCTCTTCACTCAGTTGAGCAAAGGAGCAATTAGATTCGGAAAAATAATAAAAGAATTTACTAGTGCTGCTCCACCGACCTGGAAATAGCTTTTATAGGTGACAAGCGAGATCAGCAAGGGGGAGTGAGAAGGAAAAAACCCTACTACTCTCAAATTCCTCTCACGAAATTTGACTGCCCTACCACTGAGCTACCATCAGTTTCAATGAACTGGAGGGAGACCCTCTGAAATCTTACTACAAATTGTTTCTGCCTGCTTGTGAAATCATAGACAAAAACCAGCTATGCCAGATAGAAAAATACCATACAGGCTATTTCTGTGGTCTTATAAGACGATCTTAGAGATTCAGAAAAAGCTAACAAGATCTTAGCAAAAGACATTTCCAGCTTCTTCACAGACGTGTGCAGTTTCCAAAACCAAAGAGTTAACCTTTCAGGAACATTGGCACTGACTGTGGATGAGCGATATGTAAAGTAGAACTTACGAGGGAACGTATCTGACCTTGGGTTTACTCCTTGTGACTCAGACTTCCATTTAATTTCTGCAAAAGCATGCTACACGTCTGTCTCGTTCAGATTACACTGCATCTGCATTCTTTCTTTCTATGAAATAAGGGAATATCTGAAGACATGAGAAGTGTGATAGTAAGTTAGTGGTAATTGCTCTTGTTCTAGCATAAAAACTATGCAGCCATTGACAAAACTCAAGATGTAGGAATTACAGTCCCCCGTGTCCCCTGCCTTGGGTTTGGTCTTTTTTTATTGGTAAAATTTTGAAAGCTTTGAAGAATCTGAATGGCTGTCTTCAGCTTTAGAACTAAAACTGGTCTTGATTAATGCTTTTAGAATTAACCACCAAATCACACTTACCATTTCTGAATCACTTCTGCTAGCTCATGAAGAGGTGCCCACTGAGATGTAGTATCATACTGTTAAATACATTGGCTGCCTTTCCCATTTGACAGCCCTACTTAAAGCGCAAAGCAAGCTTCAAGTGTCAGAATCTGATTCCTGTAGAGAGATCCTCACAGACATACGGATCCAGCAATAGAGGCTGACAAAGTTATTTATGCACTTGCTTTTCTACGGAGCTTTTTCTGGTCATCACAGCTGTGCACATCAGGACTTGGCAGGTTTTAGGCCTACAGTACCTTCAGGTAGGAACAGCAGTCAGAGTCTGAAGCACAAAGTCTCTCTTACTGAGCCTGTATGCAAGGGAGAATTTTAAATTAAGTTTTGCTCATGCAAATTGCTTACATCTTTCATAGACAGAATCTGACAATAAGCAAACACTAAGATATAATAGCACTGAGTGAAGTACTTCACTTCATGGGGGGGACTTGATTCAGGAGCTAGATAACACCTTAATGAAGCAACTGCTGTCACAAGGCAGCTGATGATCTCTTCTGCAGTATTTCACATTTATCTCAGTGTGCAGAAAGATATCTGAATCAAGCTTATCCTTGCAACTACCAACTAAAACACTTAAGGAATCTTATTTTCCAAGCAGTTTAATAAACAATGATGCTTCTTCATTAGAAGTCACTTTCATGTAAATTCCACCTGCTATTTTGCAAATAGTGACAATTCAAGAGTTAAACTTAGTAATAGATTTGATGGCCTTTATTCAGAAACAATTTTACTCAAACTAAGTTTCATGAAAACAACTATTACTTGCTCCTGCAAAGTCCAACATAATTAATGTAATTTCCGCCAGATGTAATAGGAACAGTTTCAATTACCCTACTTTTCAATTATTCTCCATAATATCTTTTCTTTTAGAAAGACTAGAGTGTCTTTTATTAATAAAGTGTTAAACTGATAATGATGATTGGGGAAGTTAGGGGAAGAGGGGAGGAACTGTCTACACAGGAAAAATTGTATCATATATTATTTACCCTATCTCACTCAAACTCCAAAGAAAAGGGAAAGACAGAATAAGTGACTTAATGTGAATATCTAAATTGGACACGCAGATGAGTTATAAGGATTAAGGTCAAAGGATAGATAAAGGGCATAAATCTGCTCAATGTTCATTACGATGCAGATGTTTTATTTAAAGGCACTCCTAATTCAGACCAACGTTAATAGAAAAAAAAAAATAATCTGTAAGACCAGCACTGTCAGATTTCTACTAAAGCAAGCTCTTTTTGAATCTTTGCATGTGACTTAAGCTAGTGGCACAAAAAACTAATTCGAGAAAGCTCCTTTTTGATGAGGTGCTTAAATTCCATTTTGAGGTACCATAGATGGTAGAGGGTAGAAAACATTGCATACTATTGCAAGTACTATGTCATTCCTTTATAGTAGAAATTGCTGTTTTCCACAATAACTTCCTTACCTGATATAACATACCAGCTAATTAGTAAGTGTTCACATCCACGTATCTAGTTAAGGATCTATGAGTACACTGCACCTGCGTAAGCAACAGCACGTCTTGTTCTGAGGTTTCTAAAGTGCTTTCAGAACACAACGGTAACACAACAAACTCAACCACTTGTTCCAGCAGCATCCTGGTTATGCCAATAGAGGTCTTTTTGACCATCATCAGATACTAAAAGGTTTTTTTTTTAATCTTAAAGAAAAAAGGTTTCTGTGCTTGCAGTTCTGCTACTTAAAGTGCTGTACAGAGCGCTACAAGCCATGAAGTACAGAATATTTTATTCTATAAAAAACTTTTCACATATTGACTTATGCAGGGTTTTAATATGCAAAGATCAGCATGTATTCTTTTGGTTTGGGGTTTTTTTTGTTCCTTTTATTTAATGTAATCTTCTACTTCAACATTTTAGAATGCACCCATTCATTTTGCTTGCCATTCCAGAAAAAGTCACCACCAACTTAAAAACACTAATTACCTTTTTGTGCTAGACTTGATAGTTAAAGGGGTCAAGCCAATTTTATGGACTAGACACAACTGTTTAGCAGTGTTTTATTTATACTATGCCATCAAATAAATACTGATAATACAGAACAGAGAATTAAGAAAGCATAAAGACTCCTAAAGGTAAGAATTGGGCTAAAACTGTAAGAGCAGTCTTATTTAAACAAGTAACACTTAAAGATAATACAATATGTATGAGTGGCACCTCAAAAACATGCTATATATTCAAATGTCTATTCATGTTTCCATTATAAATCCTGCTTTGTAGCAACTAAAGACTTATCAAAGTTGATTTCCATCAATGTGAAGCCTGGCATTACAGTCCTCAATTTAGATGCATCTCCCCTTTCCTAATTAGATGAGAAGCGCATAACCTTATTGCTTTTCTAACCAAGCAAAAAAGCCTAATAACAAAGAACTGATATAACCAGTTGAACTGTTCCATGTTTTTTTAATTTCTAAGAGTAAAAGGAGACCCCAAGACCTCCATTTCCAAAGCTTCTTAAAAAAGGCCTCACACAGACTGTATTCCAAAATAATAGCACTGAGTGTGTAGAATCAAAAGGATACATCACCCAACACAATTTGTAAATAACATATAAAGGTCTAGCATGGCACCTCTTACTCGGGCAAAACTGTCTTTAATTTCAGCCTAGACAGTTGCAATATTACATCTACGATCACTCCACGTTAATGGCAGCCTTGTAATGGACAAGTTATCTTACAAGTTATCTTACAGCGAGCCACAATTTTTAATGGCCTTCAGGTAAGGTTCACTACAAGACTTCAGTTACAGCTTTGAGACAAATCCTCAGCCCACTTTGGGTGCACAGGTGACCGTACACAGCAAACCTGCCCATGACATAGGAAAGCACAGAGTCTGCAGCCATCCTTTCACACACCAGGAGAACAGATCCAAGAGGAAATACAGTTATTGAACTCTTCCTCAAAGCTCCTTCACAATCTATCCTGCCTCGCCAAGAACTGAGGCAGATTTCACAACAGTATCCTTGAGAATACCAGGGGCTTCAACATTTGGGGATTAGCAGACTGGAAGTGCACTTTTTAAGAAGCTTTCAAACACACACATTTACCATGCTTCATTTTGCACAGTGAGGTGGACACTGGGTTCCTTTTTGATGAAGCTAAATCACAGAACCCCTTGTATTCCAGTCAAACAGATACTCAGCCCATGGAATCAGATTAAAATTAATCCAAGGTAAAAAAGAAGACAAAAAGGCGTATTGATATTCTTCAAGTGTGCACATGAAGTCCTCAGCTCCTCCCAGCCCACACTACACATCCACCCCTGTTGGTTGACACCACTTCACAAGGTCAATGCAGCCAGAGACAGTCCAGCCAAGGAAAATACTTCAGTCAGGAGGAGGAGAAAGCCCTGCCCTGTGTATGAGACCTCATTCATTTGCTGGAAGTGCTAGTCCTCCTTTAAATCTAGCCAAAGCTTTACTAAGTTGCTCTGTATTTTAAGATACACACAGGAAGAGATTATGTTAACCAGCAACAACCAGCAACCAGGCTATTGCAGCACAGTCCTCAGAGCCATTCACTCACATTTTCACTACATCGCCAATGCTATTATTTAATGGCTGAATCTGAATACCTGACCCAGTTATCAGGGGAAAACATCTTAGAACAAATTCATGAAATGAACATAAAACATAAATGACTGGGACAGTCACTCAACTGTTCATCCAAATGGTCCTAAGGAAATCTGAATACAAAGATGCTGAATAACTGCATCCTATAACTTGTCACCTGCATGAGCACATATGGAAGAGGAGTTGTGTCTATTTGCCATGTAACAATCTTTAAAAATGGTTTCAGGAGAACAGTAAATTTTAATCCATCACTGTGTGCAAAGCAAAAAGTAGAACCCATAAAAAGAGGAAAATTAGCAGACAT
>NW_008824233.1:7585806-7595590 GCF_000699105.1 Pygoscelis adeliae | reverse complement strand
AAGCAAAGCAATTTGTTTAGGATAAGAAACCACTTCTCAGTTCAAGCTGAAGCCCTTCAAAGGGGTCAGGGAACACATGGATAATCTTGTCAATAAAGTATACTCATGTTTCCTAGAAAGTTTTGTCACAAAACCTCATTAAAGGCTCCTAAAGAAACTGAACTGTAATTAGATGAGAGAAGATCCTACCCTTCATTTCCTATCCTTTGATCACTTAATTAATGAAAAAGTAAACTGTCCTTTCAAAGCAGTTGCTAAGGCAGTCCTTGAAATACATATATATGGTTCTTCACTGTTCAATGCACTCAAGTGATAACGATGGGGCAGAGAGGAAGATGACGCATGAAGAGAAAGGAGAGAAGGGTATAGAGTTTACAGTTTAAAAGCTGAGGATTACTGTGACAGGTTGGAGAGTACCTTAAGCAGATGAATGAAGACAAAGATGAATGCAAAGATGTACATGGAGAAAAAAAATTGGTCTCTGCCTCACACAAACACTTCAGGAGGAAGAGTTACCACTCAGGAAAGATACTAGAATTAACTCACTATTCAGAAGCAGACAAATAGAAGGTTTGCAACTATTAGGAAAGGAACAGTAAACCAGAAAGCATCGTGATATCCCTCCGAAAGACCACACATACATTTATGAATTCATATTGCATGCAGTTCTATTAATCCCATTTCAAAAAAGAGATCGAAAAAGTAGAAAAGATGCAGAATGTTGCGAGGATAATCAAAGGTATGGGAAAATCTTCTTTAGAAAGGGATTAAGTAGATTAATTTGCCATCTGAAGAGAAAACTAGGGGGGAGAGAGAGCAGTAGTCTACAAAATTATGCATTGTATAAAGCAGCTGAAGAGGAGATTACTCTCTTTGCAGAGAGTTAGTGTGACCATTACAACGTGACTCCCCAGACATAACTTCCAGATGGCTAGATGCCGGTCAAGTGTGGCACTGCAAAGCCCATGAGATGCATACTTTGCATCTCCTCACACTCTCCTTGGTGAACACTGCAAGCTCTGAGGCAGCAGGGTAAAAAGATTCTTTGTTACACCTGGTATAGCAACTGGTTAGATACAACAGAAAGACAACCAGGTCTTTCTCTCCGTCAGCCTTGTTAATGATTGACTGAAGGAAAGAGCAAGTAGCCCTCAGCCCTTTCTGCATTCTTAATCTACAACTCAGTATCCATGCAATACGCACTGTCTCTCCAATTCAGCAAGGAGTTAACATGCACACAGCCTGTAAAACTATCATTTTTATTCATGTCACATATGTTACATGTGGTTTGGGGTTTTTTTGCCTGGTTTGTTTTGGGGGTTTTTTTTAGATTTCAAGCTGGCCTGGAAACACTTTCGCTTGACTAGTTCTTGTGTAACACACAGAACACCAGTCTGCGTAATGTTCCAAGAAGGATGCTGGAGGAGTTGTTTTCCTATTCAACTCAAATCTTTTCTAAAGCATTCGCTAAAATTAATTTTAGTGTAAGACTTGTTTGATCACTGCAAATGTTAAGCCAAACTTTCAGAAAAAAATTGAAAAAAGGTCATTGGCAAATATTTCATTATTGACACTTACAGAACAGTTATTTTCTACGAAGTCTATATGCTCCAAACCATTGACAGTCCTCTAACAATCAGTCCAGTTTCCCTACCTGCTGCTCTGATGAGAGGTAGAAAAGAAAGCACGAGTGGCAGCTTTCACGTGTCTCACCCACAGCCCCTCTTCCCTGGGTATGAAATTCACTCTGGCAGAAAACTATTAAATTTCCACTGAAACCACCAAGACAAATACTTGGATACCCAGTCATATATGCATGTGCTTACTGTGTCATGCAAAATTTCATTTCATTTTGACCCTGACTGCATCAGCTAAAGAGAGTAGATGAAAGAAGCCTTACAAAATTTAGAAAGTATTCTGCCCATCTGTAGCAGTAACCTAAATGCTGAAACTAGTCAAACAGCTGTCTGAAGTAGGCTTCCAATTTACCTAAATGAACTAAAAGATGCAATTCAAAAAAAAAAAAAACCACACCAAAAAACCCAACACCAAACCAAAAAAAGTAGTAGCCTGTCAGAGAATTAGCAACTGCTGACAGGTTTCCTAGTAAAGGACTAGCCATGGCCTTCTTTGGAGTTGCTATAAACCAGTATGCCACGTTCACAAACAGTTGGCTGATCAGAAGTTTGTATGCCTATTAATCCATAGATAACTGTGATACAATTGCTGTTTTTTATTATGGAGTTCTTGCGTGCAATAGCTTGTCTTTCTTCCCACGGACAGCTATTTTTAAAAACAAAGGCTACTCTGTGCAAGTTTGCATAATTGTATTGATTTCAAAAGTAATGCATCGATTTATATGAAGCATTGACCTCTTTTTTTTTTTTTTTTTTACACTAACAGGAAGATACTGAAAAGATTAAAGATCAAGGACCATCCATTTCATACAAGAGGATTCCCCCTTCAAAATCATTTTGACAAGGATTAGAAAAAACATAAAAGCATTCCACACACTACTCTTGTTAAACTGCACAACTCCTATTGCTCCTTAAGAAAGCAGAACCAAGCGAGGCATACCTTCCATTGCAGGAAAAAGATAATATATGAAGCCCAAGCTCCAGCTTGACCTTTATCTTCATAAGTGATAACTCTCAAAAGTGACCAAAAGGTTAACTAAACTCTAAAAAGGTCATCTGTCTTTAATCTGGCTATGTAGATCCTTTTCTGCTGTTCAATAATACACAGCTACTGTTCATTAAATATCACCCGTCCATTCTGTATTTTCACCTTCTGTTTTCAGCAGCAGCTAGATTTTTGTTCTGTCACATTAAATAACTTGCAACTTCTTTCAATCCAACACATTTTCTGGGATAGGAAGTGTTTTAGAGTTATGTAAATAAATTCCTAACTGTTCTCCTCTGTAATACTTCTGCAATGTCAGACAGAGAAATGTATATATACATACTAGTTCTGAGCACATTAGTACCTTCCTTGCCCCAGTATGTCTTTCATACTTTTAAGATACAGTAATCATCTCTTTTGCTCCTCAGAAGTGATGCAGCTCAAATCAGATTCAGCTAAAGCTTACTTCAAAACAATTATATAATCCAAAGTTATATCAGAAATGAAACACTGAACTCCAAATTTAATGTAGAAAGTAATAGTATGCAGGATCAGGTTCTTCAGATGTCTAGAGAGTTAAGAAAGAACTATGAATGAATATAAGACATCAGGGTTGCTTCCTTTTTAAAAAAAAATTGTCTTGCTATATGTGCAAATACATTCTCAAAGTTCACATCATCTTATTGAATTATACAGGTTATTCTTCTCTCTCACTTCTCTTTCCTTTTTACTATTTTGCAAGCACTGCTAGTTACAGTTTAGGTTCAACATTGCAGGGAATTAAGTTTACCACTTTTTTCCTCCTTTCAAGGACAACAGTATGCTGAAGGTTTAGTTCCTTCTGCTCATCGTTAATCAAAATCCAGCTGATCAAATAGACAAGTGTTATCTTCTCATTTTTCATCAGGTATGTAACGAAATCCATGAAAAAGATTTTATCTAGCACTCATCTGGTTAGCTTTTATGTTTTCTGCAGGTCTCCCTTAAAGTCAGTCTGGAATATTCACTGTGAAGAACTTCACTTTTCAAGTTGTTTTATAAATTTTATCTTTGAAAACTGAGATTTTTGAAAGATTATCTAGCATAGATAAGAAAGCTATTTAAAAAAAACAAACCAACTCTTCAAACTACCACCATTAACCTGAGCAGAAACTACGTATCAGGTCACTCAAAAAATGTGTTGGTGCTGGATGGGCTTCTCCTCCTTGCTCCTGGGATTAAACAAAGAACCTAAGTGATCCACAGGCAGATACTACTTGTCCACTTCACCTATAGCAATACAGGAGAAAATGGAGTGTACTTCCCCACCTAGACTAACAATTTTCTCCCAGCTCTCTCCTACCTGTATGATAATTGTTGTCATGATTATCATATTTACTGCAAAGCTCAGAAATAATTCTTCACTGCCACGCCCAAATTTGCGCGTGAAAAGTCAATTTGGTCATCAATTCAAACGTAGCTCTTCACAGGAAAAGCCGAATAGCAATCATCATCCAACCATGCACTAGTTTGAAACGCTGAGAGAAGACAGGCTTTCAAAGGAGTGACATCTCTTGAAGGTAATACCACCACAGACAGACATGCGAGAGACTCAAGAAAAGGGCAGGGGATGATTTAATCCCCAGCAACCACAGAGTAGCAGACAGGGCTGCTTGTCTTGGAGACTGACAAAACAGACTCATGAAGTCCATCTTTTCTGGATGCAAGGCATGTAATGGCTCTATGACTCCCAAGAGAATCGAGGTTCAACGTGATGAGGAGTGGTCCTAACAGCACCTGGATGTCTCTCCTCTTTACTGTTCTGAGAGCTGCACGAATCTTAGCGTGTCTCATTTATTAGGCAGCATTTTATCCTGGTTTCTTCAGGGAACAGTTATGAGTGAAACATCATAAAGTACATAACACTCACTCGCATGCAAATGGATGTACATTCTTTCACATGGTTGTAGCCCAGGATCTGAATCACTAAGATTAAGGACCATAGTTTACCTCCTGAGATACTGAAATCAACAAAACTGATGACTCCCAATCTACAAAAGGGTGAAACTAAGCAAGTTGTGGTCATTTCACAACCTTGTATGCTTCTGAGCAAGCCTGCAGAGGGTACATTGTTAACCTACACAGTTGCATTTCAAGAGGAATATTGGCTTGTGGACCAGTGGATGCGTGGAGCTGCCTTCTGACTCTTGCCTCTCACTACAGACACACAGCTCTCATGTCAAAGATAATCTAGTCTTACGAGTCAAAGTGAAAGGAAGGATGTTTTGCCAAAAGCAGAAGAGGATGAGAGAGATGAAAGGGATTTAAGAGGAGGGGGTCAAGACCTCAGATTTAGATATAAGCTTATTGTTGTTAAAGAACAGTAAGAAAGGGTCAGAATGGATGGGATATATTTTGTGAATTTGCATATCTATTTCTTCTGCCACAAAAATCAGTCTAATAGCAAAATTACCAGGGTGTCACTTCAGTCCTCAAAATCCAACCTTTCCTCATTTATTCTACAGCATTTGCAAGAAACAGGAAGCGGCTCAAGGGATGAACAGCACCTTAGATGGTCAGCATCTTAAGCCTCAGGAATGTTTGAGGCTAATCAGTCTGACAATTGGTTGGTGACGTATTATTAAATGAATTACATGGAAGCAGTGGGACTGAGCCCACTGGTGTTCACACCCACAGACATCACCCTGCAAGTGGTACTTACCGGCCCACCTGTTTGTATTTTCTTGTAAGACAGCAAGCAGTGAGGGGCTTTAGTTTTGGCATCTACCTTCTTTTCTACACGGTCAGTTCTTAAGCATAGATTTTCAAAGAAGTAAACCACTGGATAGTGAGATGCAACATACTAGCCCACACAGCCATCAGTGTGGCATCCCCAAAATAAGTCTAATATAAAGTAGTCTCAACAATCGGAAGGGTAGATAAGGGCTGTAATCATTAAATCACTTCTTAAACCTTCCAATGGCATGTTTGTTTGTTTACACACATCTGAGCTCACAAATATAGCAGGGAAGATGGATCTGTATCAAGCAAGAAGATAGCGCTAGGGAAAAAGTACTTTGTCCCCAGCATGATTAAAGGAGTTTGCACAGAAAAAGACTTTTAAGCAGCAGTTTTACTGTATGCAACAATAACCAGGTACTTTAAAAACAGCAGTATGAAATGCAATTTCTTTCAAATTAAGTGAGGTTATTTTGATCAGACAAGTTCAGAAACCTTACCCCCTAATGAATTAAATTGCCTACAGATTTCTCTTTTCCAAAGTAGTCTTTTTCTTAACTAAAGAAAAACAAGATTTTTATGCACCAGAAGACACAAAACCCCCTATATATCAAGAAGTAAATGGCCAAGCATCTGTAACTTAAGTTTCAAAGTTTACATCTTTGTTATTCAAATAAATTATCTCCCGCCCCTCTTCTCCATTCAAATTTCTTCTCCACTTTAAGGGAAGAGTCCAGGTTGAAACAAAACCCAGAACCATACTGAGACTTGAGCTCAACAAGACTTGGAGGGGTGGCTGCCTAATATTTTTATGCCTCTTCTTCAAAGAGAGCAGGCTTACAGAGTGCTCGAGTATTTTATTAGAATGCATCAAGACATCATTTTGCAAGACAGCACATAAGCAGAAAAAAAAAAATCTTAAAAATCCAGTTTAAATCAGATAAAAGAAACTGCTGAGGTAGGGGGAACATCTCCCTTGCCCCACTCACATCTCTGAAATAAGGGGAGGGGTCCCTCCCAGTCCTGACTACTAGCCCAATAGCTTTCAGCCCTTTCTCACGTTGAGCAGACATCAGACAACCCTCTCTCAGGTCTCTGTAAAGTCTGTCATCGCTCCTGAAGTCGGGCTTGGCCAGCAGCTACCTGCTGAAAGCAGGATCTCCTCTTGCTGCCCATCTCACTAGCTGACCTCTTCACTCTGTTCACCAGGGCCTTCCCGAGCCTGAGTGCACTAGGAAAGAGCAATTTTCTCCCTTCCCTTTCCAGTGAAAGTAAAAGATATTCAAGAGCACAGCAGCAGCCAGGACATCATATACAGTTTCTCTTCCCTGTCCAGCCACAACTTAACAGAACACACACTTCTCAGTTTGCCTGATCAGTAAAGCGTTTGTCATATACCCTGAATGTGCTACTCCAAACACTGAGCACTCAACCTATTCTTTGAATCTTTCACCTCTTACAATTTACGCTATCTGAACTCGATGACAGTTTGCGTGATAATTGCCTAAATCAGAACCTTGCTTTCCAGATATCCTATGTAATGAATAAATAAAAGTTAAATCATGAGCGCAAAAATGAGATTCACATAGACACTGGCATCCTGTTTTCAGTCAGGATTTCCTGTAGAGGTCTTGCATTCAGTGCACTCATTTCTCCAAATCCAGTTTTTAACACCTATCATGCTCTATATACTACATAAAGATTCTGCAATGATTATTCAGCTAAACAGAAACTTTCAGAGCCATAATGTATGTAGACACCAGTTCATACATCTCAGTTCAGAGATCACAGCAGATAGGTTAATAAAAAAAGTCAGCAGAGTGTACTGCCATGCAAAGACACCAGCTCAGGTCCCATAAGTAAAAAGATGGCTACAGCGCAGGACTGCGTCTATCTAAGTGGCAGGGGGGCGGGGAGGAAAACTCCTTACTGAGGGCAGGATTTCATGCTGGAGACATCTGAGCTAGCTCGAGGATCTCTGCACTGCACTGCGTTGAAGAGTGGACATGCAGTATCTCCCCTTTTGAGTTTAGCCCTTTAAGTACACACTGAACACCAGATCAGTTCTCTGTGACCATAGGACCAATGAGCTGCTGAACACACCCCCTTACCAAGGAAATACAAACCTTCTTAATTATTGTTCCTAATAAACATTGATAAATGTGTCCTCTTTCATTTGACAGGGTGAGTGAAGTTACTACACACCTGTTGGGAGCAAGGATTCACTTTCAGAATGAAAACATATTTCCTACTGCTTTGTCATTTCCATAAGGATTTTCATGCAATTTTCTGAAGTGGTAGGCCAAGGACAACTTCTTTTTAAAATAATTTCCTTCGCTAAAAGCAAAAGACAAACTCTAGCACCAAATAATTCTAAGATATGAGATCTTACCAGATAAAACAGACTTCTCATTAAGTTCCCTCTCGCTTCCCACTGCCAGAAATTTGTCGGTTACAGAGAAGAAAATGTATTGTTCATACTGGTGTTCCTGTCACTTTTTTCATCGCAGAAGAACAGCTTTCAGCAGAGAAAAAAACTAGCACATAAAAATGAAAGCAGAACAGAAAGCAGGCAGAAGCCTGAACTTGTGTCCGGTTTCCCAGAAATTAATAGGTCTTGCCCTCAAGATCCCTTCAAAAAACTTTAAATAACCAAGTTTTCAGCTATTGCCACAATCTAAGAACTTCATTAAAACTTCCCTTGCCTTCGCAAAACTTGAACTCTGGAAGCAGTTGCAAGATAACGATCATAGCAGAGAGTATCAGCAAAGGGTATAACTAAGTTCATTAAGTATTTCCACAGCTGAGCCAAATTCAGTTCTCACTGCCAGCGAATTTGAATTAGGATATTTGACCTCATGAAGCTGATAACCTAGTGAAGAATTTGAATACAGTGAAAGGGGGGAAGGAAAAGAGCGTTAGAAATAAGACAATGAACTTTACAGTCATAAAAACATTTATTTCAAATTATATCATCACTTGTTTCTACCACACTGAGAGTTGGTTTCTTTACTTGGTCAACTATAAAGATGCTCTAAGTCAGTGGTCCCCAAAGTGGGGTGCACGCACCCCAGGGAGTGCAAGACAATCCACTGGGGTGCAGGAAAAAATATTTTTGTACCCTTAATAAATAAAAGTATTTTTAAAATAGGATTTGTTTCATCTTTATCTCATCCTTTTTTAATTTCTATTTTTGTATATGTTTTATAGTGTCCATAATATATTAGTGCAGTAATACACGTATACAATTTATAAATACATAATCATATCTTGGGTGTGCATTTTTTTACTGTTAGGTGTGTACGATCAAACTAAAGAGCTGCTTTAAATAGCACATCCATCCAAGAGTAACACTCTTAATATCTGTAAAGCATTTAAACCCTTCTCAAACATCCAGAACTACCACAATTTTCTGTGCCATCTCCAAGCCATACCAAACAACAACAGACAATTCAGTAATAGTACCAGTTAAATGCATCTAGCTAGAACACAACCAAATCCTAGCACACATTCAGTTTTCTCTTTGTTCCTTTATAACTTCTGAACACGGATAGTCCATTTTCAAGTACTGAAGGAAAACGAAGGTTTTCAACTGGCCTATCCATTAAAGTCTTCAAAATGGCTAGATCAAGGCAAAGGCTTTCCATGGAGGTGGAATGAAAAAGGGGGGGGATATTTCTGAACCTTGTACACAACCACCACCACTTGACCATGACAGAGCATGTTTCTTGAGTTCTTAGATTTCAGCCTGCGCTTAGTCAAAGCAAACCTGTTGTTTCACCCTTTAAGAAAAAAACTTTCATCAATATACATGAATAATTTCAAGATTCAGAAAGTATTACCTCAAGAATAGTTATTTTCTACTCAGCTCTATTTCATTATTTATTATGCCTGTATTTTTAGAGTCATACCAATAAGAAGAGCGCAGACATTGGCTTCTGTCTATCAACCAAAAAAACCCAGTGCGGAGGCCCAACGCCTGATACAGCCTTGCAGGGAAATGCATCTGGAGTAACACTCAAGAACACCATCCTACATAGCTCCAAGCCCACACCAGCCCCTTGATTATGGTACCTCATTGGGGTTTTGGTGGTTTGGGTTTGTTTGGGGTTTTTTTAAGCCTCATCTAAGGGCAGGGTGTGACTAGAGGTCTTTGCAATGCATTAGCCCATGGTGCTTGCAGCCCCCGGAGAGCCTCCCCCACACCCGACACTGCCCTCTCAGCAGACGCCGCCTGTCCAGCTGGAGCCGTTCGCTCCAGCCCAGACGGTACCTACTAGCCCGCATTTCCTATTGTTATTGTCTAACCTCTTTTTATTGTCTTTGAACATCGCCACCTCGTAGAACAGCTCAAGCTTCCAACGACAGAGGCAGGCGGCTCAGCTCCGCTGCCCAGCCCTGCGGCAGCCGGAGAGGCACCGCTCCGGGGGCCTCACCGCGCCCT
>NW_008824233.1:7581213-7585600 GCF_000699105.1 Pygoscelis adeliae | reverse complement strand
CCCCCGGTCTGCGGTCAGGGCCTCCCCCGGCCGCCCTTAACCCTCCCCTGCCCGGCCGGGGCGGCCCGCCCCACACCCCCCACCAGCAAAACCTGGCCTGAAGCCTTTAGGTGCCAATCGAGTAATTTCAAGGAAGTTTTTAAAAAGCCCCAAACCGAAAACTTCCGACTTTTGTGCGACTCCACAATTTAAAAAGCTGTGTGTTTTAGAGGGCCTGAATGCTAATCCTTTCTGCGCGAACATCAATGAAAAAAACCCCACCTTAACAATTCTGTAGACAATACATTTTAAACAAAAATGGGATATATAGACACATAATCTAGCAGGCTGCATTAAAATGTACACATGAGAAAACACTTTTATATAAAGGGAGCTGGCATATTTCCATTCACAGAGGAATTTGCATGGCTTTTCAGTAACAGAGCAGGTAACTACTTTCCCAACGTAACGTTTTTACGCTGCTAAAATAGCATCGTGTGGAACAGGGCATATACGTTTCCCATTTCTTCTGCGCTGCCGCCCCAGTGCTGGCCATGCCGGGGAGGCAGCGGTGGGCTCCTCCGTGGGGGAAAGGCAGAGCCCCACTGGTGCCTGCCCAGCCCGTCATGCTGCGGGCTGGCTTTAAGCACCTCCTGTCTGTTAGGGCTGGGAGTAGTCTCTTCATGTAAATAAAAAGATAAAGTAATAAATAAGTAAATAAAGCCAGAAGGCGGTGGGCGGCTTTGTGGCTTCCCGCCAGAAAGAGGCCCCTCGGCCCTCAGCCTCTCACCCCCAGGCCTCTCCGGCCACAGTGAGGGCGGCCCCAAGGCCTGGGGTAAGGGGTGTCACGGGCCACAGCCTCCCCGCTGGGCCGCAGGGATATTAAAAGTATAACATTTTTATATTCTATGAAATCACCTCCCCGGCCCAGGAGCCCCGTGCCTGCCTGGGGCATGGGGCCAGCCTGCGGTGGGGAGGATTGCAGCTTTCATGGCGGTCTGCTTCTCCCACCTCGCTTAGCACCTACTCACCTTTCGGTATTAAAAAAGAAAAATGTAAGCTGATAAGATATCCCTAGGCAGCATTTCTGTGCTGCCCAAGACAGCCTCTGTGGCTGCAAAAATCCTTCAATAACCTGTCAAGAACTGACATCGCTGTGTAAAGAGCTGTTTGTCCCTATATCTCATTTTAGGTGGATGTACGTGCCACTTTCATATCCTTCAGCTCAGCGTAACATTTGCCCTTTCATGTTCTCGTTCAAACCACTGGGAATTCAAAGCTATTTCAAAGCATAATTATAGCAATCTGCATATAAAAGTCTATACATCCTACAGAGGGTTCAGCGGAAAAAAGCAAACTCCGCAAAAGAAGAAAATTAGGAGTAAATCCCACAACTAAGATTCAGCAGTTAATACATTTTTCATCTGATGTGAACAGTTTGTGGATTCATAAAGCCACCGGAAAATTGTCTAAGCCACTGCACCGAGTCAGTCTGCCTACATAAAAAAAAGTGTAGCTGCTACAAGGGGCCCACGGCTTCAAAGCTTGCTGCTGGCCGGGGTGCATGGCGGGTCCCTTGTTGACCCCAAGGCACCCTGCAAGGTAGGTTGAAGTGAGCTCTGAAGGACCCTCCCAGAGCTTAAGCACCTTTCTTGCTGGGGGCTGTTGCAGGCTGTTGAGGAAGGAGGGGTCTGTAGCAACACTACTTGCTTAAGACGTCATGAAAGAGATACGGAAGGGGACTTTTAAACACCTACATCCGTCAAAAGGTCTTCACAAAAAAATAAAAGTTTTGCTGTGATAATGAACTGTATAAAATTGTTTGGGTTTGACTGTATCGTAGCACCCTATTATATAGCAAAATTGAGATACAGGAATTATAGCCACAAATGCTATGCATGCTGCATCGCAGCAATCGGCTCATTCGTAATACTCCTTACACTGAACACACAGAGTTAACCTCATGAAACTCATAGAAATGCTAAACATCATTGGAGTGTTTTTAATTTACCTTACTCACTTTACGCACTTGGCTTAAAATCTCTCTGACAGTTAGAAATATATATTTTTTAAAATTTAAAGTTGAGCTGCATATAGTCGCAGGTCTTGAGGAACATTATAATAAATTGAAATTGGGACATTTGCAACATAATCATGAGTGCTGGTAATACTGATTTTCTGGGATTATGTTTCAGAGGTGGTCTCCGTACCACACAGCTTCTCCTTCTCCCTCTTTCTAATTTTCCTGGGATTATGTTTTCTGGGAATTATGTTTCTGGGGTTTATGTTTCTGGGATTATGTTTCAGAGATGGTTTCCCTATTATATAGCTTTTCCTTCTCTCTAATTTTCCAGTCTCCTTCCCCGCCTCCCCGCCCGCAACTTGTCATCACACTCTCCTTCATGCCACTCACTTTTCAGTTCTCCTTAAACTCAGTCTCCTTCATCAGCTTCTTTCTTCTTCATAAATTTAGACAGTATGTAGACGTTGTTTTCAAAGGAGCGTAAAGGCACGGGGAAAGCAGCAGCAGAGCCGCCTTTTGCCTCTCCCACTACCTTCTGCAGAAGCAGCCAGCCATTTCACCCTCCCTAGGTGACATGCTGCAGCCAAGCCCATGCCATTCTGTTTTTCTAGGAAGAGCCTGGTAATCATCGTTTGGCTGAGAAAAGCCTCACAAAAAGTTAAAACCAATATTATCGATGATACCAAAGATTAGAGAATTTGCATGCTGGATATTTAGAAATGCAGAGATACCTGACTTTTCTACAAAGCTGTATTATGAAGAGGCTGGAACACAGGATTTCATTTTAATAATGGCAGATGACAATAGTCCAGACCCTCAAAGATACTGGAACAACTTAGGGAAATCAGTAAAAAAACAGGAAATGTACAACTAACATTTCTTTATTTATAGCCTCTTAGTAATAAAAGGCATGTCTGCTAATGTTTACCAACGTTGTTTTTTCTCTTCTTTGAGAAAGATATTGCATTGATTTCTAAATTGTAAGAAAGATCTTTCAATATAGGTTCAGCTCTGAAGAAATTTTCTAGGCCAAACTAGAGTAGTGAAATTAATAACAACGATTGTTTACTTTTAAACAAACTTTAAAACATCCCTTTGATTATAGGCAATTCCAGTGTGAGCATGTATTGGTAAACATGTATTACAAAAAATAAAATGCTGGCAAAAAGATTACAAGTAGAAAGAGAGGATTTCTCAGAAGTTCATGAGAGGCAGCATTCAGTCCTGATTAAAATGTTTTCTTGCTTGTTATTTGCAAATGCCATAATTTGCCTTTATTTTAAAATCCTGTATATTTTAGAAAATGGATAACTTCAGGCTTTTAGCATAGAGGCATTGAAGCATATGGTAATCCCAGTCCCAAACACTAAAATGTGCCTGTCTGTGCCAACTCTTAATTACCAGCTCATTAACACTCAGGTGTCAATTGCTGGTGGCAAAGGCAATACTCAGTTGGCCTGGTTTCTGTCATGCACAATGTAATTAAATTGACCTCCGCAAAAGGAGCCCAGTAGTTGCCTGATACCACTTGGACACCGATTGCCGCACTAATCACAATCGTGTAATTTAGTGAATCACACAGTGTAATGAGGGAAAGACTCTGGAGAGTACCAAATTGTACTTGCATATGTAATAATGACTTTAAGGACAATTAGGGAAATAATCGCTGCTCTGTTTTCTTCCAAGCTAATAATGAACTGCAGTAACTATTTGAGTTTCTGTTGTTGATTTAAAACTTTAGCTGCTCTCTTCTATTTTAAAATAATGGTTAGCAGCAATTAAAATGTAAAAAAAAATTAAAATTTAATACTAGTAAAAAAGCTCCATCTTCATTGTTAATAGCCCCACAACAGATTATAGTTTCAAGTACTACTGGCTGCCTAGTTAGTATCTGAGAGATCTGTATTAGATGGTGTGTCCCAAGAGAAAAGGGTGATTAAACGTACTTCACTGATCTCCAAAACGGGCCAGCGTGCAGTCACCCTCACCTCATGTGCCCTGCGCACATGACAGTGACGCGAAGGAAACCAGCCAGGGCTGTGGATGGGGGGAGACGATGGGCATGCCACTTCCCAGGTAAGGGCTCTAACTTTGGCACCAACGTCTGAACGATATGTACGAACACAATTACTCGGTTTAGCCAAGATTTAAAAAATGCAGCTTTCTCTGCTCAACGTACAGCTTCTGAAGAGGAGACTCTGCCTTCAGACTTAAGAAGATGGGGCTCCTGAGATTGAGTTTATTGTACTGAAGTTTTGGCACTTAAATGAAGCGTCAAAATTTGGAGCATAGTTATCTTTAGCTCCGTCCTGGCCAGGTAAGCAGCACCAGCAGTCATTTCAGTGCAGCTTCAATTTCAGCTTCCCCTGATACTCTTCTCTCTTT
>NW_008824233.1:7551340-7581144 GCF_000699105.1 Pygoscelis adeliae | reverse complement strand
TTATTTAGCACCTTACTGCTATATCCTAATGAGGTCACCTAATGTCGATGTCTAAACTTGGATGGGATGGATCTGGGCTGTGACATGCAACCACAATTCAAACCTGTGAATTTCCAAAAGGTCAGCCACACCTTCACTTCAGCATTTTGTCTTCATTAGTTCTGAAGGCTGTGAGGCCCCGGGCAGATCTCTGGTCTTACACAAGTGCTGAAATTCCGGGCTTACTATTTCTGTGGAGAAAAGCTCTAAGCTTCACCTTTTTTAATCCCTGCTCATCCTCTGCCAGCGGGCCATCTTTCCTACACACCTTTTATGAAGTACCACTGAGTTTCAGTACTGTATAAATTAGGTTCCCACTTCTCATTGTTGGGTATTTTCCCCTGTGGTCCTCTGTTTGTCTAAATCCTGCTGTTGGCTTTAATAATTAAACTGTAAGATCAGTATGGTGAGGGCATCTTTTATTAGTGTGTTTGTGCATTCACTAGTACAAGCAACTCTGCCTATGAATGAGTCTCCTATGTGCTATTGTTTTACCAATACTGATAAATAAAAATCTGATGTCCACACCCAAGTATGAGTAAGAAAAGGTATTTTGTCCTTGTACTGATACATTGCACGCATTTCATTAATCAGCAAATCACATACAATATGAAACAGAATTTTTATGATACATGCAGGTAACTTTTTAATATATAATACAGAATGTCAAGTATATTTGCATGGGGACATTGGATGGTGTCAATTTGTAACACATGCTAAAACTGAAACTTAAAAATTCAAGACTCTGCTGCAGGTATTTTACATATAATAAAAACCCGTATCTCAGATTTTTCTTTTACACTGATACTAGTGGGATATCTGAGCTCTGGGCTTGTGAATGATCAATTCACTTGTCACGGTGAGTGGTTAAAAAACCACCACCAAAGAGTGCAAGCCATCTGATGAATAGTTACTGAGCTGGGAGAAGAACATAGATTTTTTTAAAAGTAAAAACTTTAGTTCTCTGAGAGTCAGGTAAACAGATTTGCTGACAAGTTTATGCAAAACACGTAGAAGGAGCAAAATAATTTCTATTGATGTTACAAAATCTAAAGAATAGATGAAAGCATTTTGTCGATGATGTGTTTATTAAAGATTGTGAATTCTGGAGAAGTGATCCATCTAACAAAAGAAAGCAATGCTGTGCAGAGATTAGGAACAAAAGGGAAGGATCTTTCTTGAAGAGTGACAGGCCATCAAGGAAAGATGCTTTCCAGTGAAGTGCTAACAGATGTAGCAGGTGAGACTCAAATCAGTTGAAAGGTACTGGGTCTACAAACAAGAGGAATTCAACACCGTTTCATGCATAAGCTCCTACCTGCAAAACAGTGCTCGGCATGGATCGCATAAATACGCAGCTAAGGGAGGAAGAAAGATTCATGGTACCTTCTCAGCAGACATTTGTAAATGTGTCCTGTGTTTACTGGACAAAGAAAGCTTAACATTGAAACAAAGATGATGGAAATACTGCATCCATAGTTGTGGGAGAAAGGAAGTCGGACTCTTTTTTAATGTATTAACTTACTTTTGAAAAACATTGCATACACCTGGCACCCTTTGACCTCTCGTTGCTCAGAAATTTTCCAAATCAGTCTTTGGACACATGAAGTATTTTTAGATAAAAAATACATTCAACAACTAATTTCTTTTCAGTTGTGAGTTGTGAAGGAACCTCTCCAGCCTGAGTACAGACCGAGTGACGGTTCCATAGGAATGGCCTGCTCCCCGGTTCATTCAAAGAAAGGTAACCAAAAAGTGGCTCCACGGTGACGTCCCAGTGAAGTGAGTTCACTGTGCTAAGAAGCAGATGGCATTATCCCCCAAATATGAGAGTTAGCTGTAACCTTCTGAAACTCCAGACTTTTGCTTATCGTAGTAATTGTTGTGCAACATAAGCACATGTAAACAACCTAATAAAAATGCCTGACATTTAAAAGCATTTTCCATTTACTTTTTGAGAGGCAATACACAATACAACTTCAGAGAGAAGTACTGAGATACGTAAACGATCCTTATAAAGCACTTGCCCCTATTCCTTTTACAACATCGTGAGTTATTCATTCACTACCTGCATTGTCTATACCACTCCATTTCTATTTTGTTTTGTTTTCTGCCCCTAAGGAATCAAGCCCTCGTTGTCTGTGCATGTTTATCCCCTCCAACACTGACTACCACTCTTTCTGATCATGACAGCTACTGTGATTTAACGTACAAATGGCAGCCAGAAATCAGCAGGCCACAGAGTGTCATTTGTTATGCCATTTTGTCTTTGACTCCGCACACTCTAAGGGCAATAAAGAGAAGGATGGTACTGATATAATTCAAGGTGATGAGCAGATTCTTCTAACTTGAATGGGCTTCTTGTGATCTTCCATATTATTTAAGGGTTCAAAGCCTTCTGAGATTTTGATCTTTTAAGAAAGCCATTTTCTCCCAATTTAGCTTCTGCACGTTGAGCAAGTGCAGGGGGAATACAACAGGGTGTTAAACTACAAGATCAATCCAGAGAGGTATTGTCACCAGCAGCAAGACAGAACAGTCTCTGTTAGCCTCTTCTTTCTTCTTCAAAAGCCCTAAGGGAACACAAATCCTGGGAATAGGATGGGAGCACGGAGAGGTCTTCACTTCTAGCAATATAGTCTGGAAGCAATATATTCTGGATGGCTGCTGAAAAATTGACAAACGTCTGGTATAATCAGCTTATATCAAGAGCGCAGAGTGATTAATTCAGATACCCTTTTATATTATCTCATTTCTTATTCTCTAAGTTGTGAGTTCTGTGCTATGACTTTGAGAGAGACAACCCCGTATCTCACTTTTTAATTCAGTTTGCATTCATTGGTTATTTGTGTATATTCACTCAACTATAAAACTGTAGTTCTACATAGATGCTTGGTATTTTGGTTAATGGGTCAGTTTACCTTCTTTACAATGGACCTGGCAGGGCACGATGTTCACCTGTGGTAGACTGGAATTACACAAATACACACTAGGCTAAGAACCTACCTTTATTCTCTTTGGTTTATTTAGACTAAACTGGAATTGAAGTAGGATTTTACCTGCACACCTACAAGTGTACAAAATTCTTCAAATGAATTTATTTTCATATGTCTCCTACAGTTTCTCTCGTTACCTTACTTGTTCAAGGTACTGTCAGGCCAATTTAAGTGTCTTGGAGGGGGAGGAGATTGGGGAAAGAGGGAGAGACAGAACTGTTACAGGTGCAAGGTTTTTCTTTGTAAGAGCAAACCAAGACCAAGAAGATAAAACACAGACCTTGAGTAACATTAGCGACAACATATGCACAGGAAATGTTCTTGTTTGGTTTATTTGAAACAGCTATTATTCTGCAATCTAAATACTCTGGTATTTTACAATAACATAACATCAAGGAAATAAAATTATCAAAACAAAACTCCATCTCAAAATTAAATATTCCTTTTTCCATCCTCTTTGGAATCTCTCTTTTACAACGGAGGCACATTGTGCCTGGCATTAGTACAGTCTGTAAGAACAGGTTAGGTAAACGTATATTGTTAACGGCATTCAAAGTGCTGATCCTGCAGCAAGGCAGGAGAATTGGGAGCGATGACCTCCCAGTGCCAGGGTGCTGAGGGCTGGGGGCTCCCTCAGGACTGGGGGCTCCCTGGGGGCGTCAGGGCAGGGCCCATCCCACCGCCCCAGCCAGGAGCAGGGCAGGCAGAGAGCAGCTGGGGACAGCCCCAGCCCTGGGCATCAAGCACCTCCCTGGGGAGAGGGCTGGGCCGAGGAAGAGCTGGAACATTGGCCCACGGGTGGAAGTCAGGCCCAGTGAGGGGAGCCAGGGTGAGACGCAGCCCCAGGATGTCTCAGGCCATCGAAGTAGTCCAAGGGAGTCAGAGGGGTGGGCAAATCCTCTTTTTATACCAGCAGTTCCGTAAGCCACATTCTTATTTTATTTCTTCTCTGTGTCTTTCCAGTTTATAATGCTAGTATGTGGGTACTTATTCCAGGGAAGCAGCAAAGAAGTGTTGTTTTCCAATTTAACTGGTACAGTAATTCTGTTATCATCAATAGGATGAGTTAGGAAAGACTTACCTTCCAGAAATGTACCCAATTATCCAGAATCTCTGAACTTTTCAACATCTGCCAGGTAAATACCAGGTAAGTCCTTCCCAGTAATGCATTCTGTTAGTGTAAGATTTTTAGGCTGCCCTTGCCACCATTATATCCGAGTATTTTCTGGTAATACATTCATCTATATGACTAACATGTCAGGTGTGGTTTGCTCTCTTGATCTCTCCCTTTGGCAAGAGGGCAAGCTCTCTAATGGTTCTGATTATGCCTAGTGTCACTCTGTGTGTCATCTACAAATACCTACTGAGCAAAATTTTTTATACAATACAAAATACTCACTGGAGAGCAAGAAATGAGTCTATATTTAATCAGTGATTAGCCATAGAAGGTGGCACGTGTGCCTAGTTCCTGCACCAAGAGATGTTTAAATGCTTTTGTAGACTGGAAAGCAAAACAGGACATAATCCTCCAACTTGCTGTTTAGAAACTCTTCTAAGCTGGATGTGAATGCAGGAATTAGCTGAGATGGAGAGAACTGAATACAGATTTCTCACATACTGAAAAAATATTCCAAAAAACATACCATCTGCTCTGGAAATCTTAGGTACTTAGTCATTAACATCTTAACAAATATCTTAACAACATGGGATCCTATTTTAAGGTGTTCTGGGAAGACATGTATTGAACAGAAAACTACCAGAGAAAGAAATGCTGATAGAGGCCCTTTTTATACCATACTGATCATAGTATTTGCCCATGATGTTGGCTGCTGAGGGCAAATGCTCCTTTTATATGACGGGATCTAGACCCAATTTTCTTTTCCCAACCCTCCCTAATCATCAAATCCAAAAGGATTTAGGCTCTGAGTGGAAAGATGAAGAGCTCTTCATTTTCCTCTTTGAAGCTGTCCCATTTTGCAAAGAATAATTATATATTCTTTTGACAGAGAGACCAAGGGCACCAAATTACATATTGCTCTCTAGACTACTAGTTAGCTCATTAACCTGCACGTGGGGAGATCTCAGTATTGTAGCACCCATGTGGTTTTACATTATTTTATATTATAATTACTGTTGTTGTGGTGAGCTTTTTCTTATTATTTTGATTTAGGAGCTAGGTTCTATTCCCACCTCTGCAATAAACTGCATTATGAAATTTCTCAATTATGCTTCAGTAAAATAAGGATAGTGATGCAGGCATCTGTCATAACACTGGAGTATATTTTGCTTACTAATAAAGGATATAAAGCGGACAGAATGGCAGTCAATAGAAAGCTAACTTTAAAATAAATGCTTTTTCAATTTCCAGCTGTGCATAGATTTTCCAGTGCTCAACGTTATTTTTTGGATGACAACAGTAAGATGTTTGTTTTTGTTTTTTTCCTGAAGCTTTAGATCTGTGAATATTAGCAACGCGTTCAGTGAAGCTGTAGATTTCACTCTGCAAATGAAGAATTAAACACGTAACAAGTTTGCATGCAAATGGTGGTTTCCAGTTTACTCCAGATAGAATGGAAACAGGAAAGAAATTTCCCCGGTGCAGTAAAACACCGTGCAGACTTCAAATGTTTTCTGTTACTGCATTTCACATCCTTATCCCTGAACAGTGGGAGGTCTGGAAATTATTTATATAAAAAAGAAAAAAGGTAAACTACCTGCTTTTTCCTGGAATTTTTTCTGGATAAGTGGCACTTCTTGGATCAGATTTGCTAAATAAAACAAAATTTTATTTCATTAATAATAAAATGAAATTAATTCCTCTGTTGTCACACAGGAAGTGACAACAAGAATTAAAGTAGCAAAATTAAACCCAGAAACCTTAGTATTAGTTTCTATATGATAAGGGCTAATTGAACTCCACCTATAACTATAAAGGTATAATTTAAAAGTTAGACTGGTATGTCTATTACTTAACTATACACAATGCCAGGAACCCCCAAAAAACCACTGACATAAATGATGAAAAGCACAATGAAGTAACATCCATTAAAAAGTAGTATTTGAAGCAGAATATGATAATATATCTGGGAAGGAATTTTGTAAATTGTTACGTTTTCACAGTAGGGTGAGAAACGCTCCTGGGGAGTTGATTCTGGGGGCTCGGGGCGGGCTCAGCACCAGCGCAGCCAAGGGTGGCCCCATCCTACTGGGGACTGTGGGGAGAGGCTCCCTGACGTGCCGTGGGGTGACCATGGCCAGGGCCCACCCCCAGCCCAGCTGTCCCAGGGCCGTGTCTGACCCCGGTTCCCTGCACCGGGCCTGATCCTGACCCCCACCCGTGGGCCAACAGCCCGTCTCAGCCTCAGCCCATCCCTGTCCCCAGGGAGATGCTGGATGCCAGGGCTGTCCCCCACTGTCCCCTGGAAATAGGTGTAAGAAAGAACACAATACTTCACATGCCATTATTTTTCAACTCAGCTGTGATTGATCTAATTTAAATGTGTACTTGGAGTGTCAAGGAGCAGATTTATTTTTTATTTTAGGGGGTTTGTTTGTTTGTTTGTTTAATTTTTGACAGATTGTTTCCAGAAGCTCAGTGAGGTTTAATGATATCATTACAAGGTATATTGCATTTTCTCCCTAGATTATATTGATTAACTATCTTTTACTTCCAGCACTCTGTCTCTCTTCTCTTTCTTTGTTGACAGTCAGAATATAAATCAACCCAAGCCTCTTACAAAAAGTGAATGGCCGTGAGCTCCAAGGGCATCATTTAGCCTTATCTTCAGGGGTTTGAGCAGGAGAATGTTTGCTTGCATTCATCATTTTTTTTGCAGATAGCATAAGCCACAACAAATGTATTGCTCTCATGGTGAAATCTTTCTCTTTCATGATATTTATGCTCCTGAACAAAGCACTATTTAAGTACCAATTAATGTCATCTGCAAGACTAGGAAAAGCAGAGAATGTTCTCTCTCTTTCTCTCGCTCTCTTTTACTTCTTCACAGTGGAACAGTGCCACGCCACTGCTCTTCTGTCAGCATCCCATAAAGTTTCTGCCCTAAATTATTCTGATACCTGTCTAGAAAAGCTCTAGTGATGGGGACGGAATTACTAGGTAATTTTGACATCAGACTTCATCTAGGTCTTTTTTCTGTTTTATTCTCATCAAATGGGAATACCTCCCACACGCTGAGGTGAACACGCAAACCCTTCAGAGGACTGCTTTTATACTCCAGGTGAAAATTAGACTAGAAAAGATGATAGAAAACGTGTTTCAGTCTAGGTCTGAAAGGAGATAATGTGCCTAGGACCTGTTTGTAACCTTCCAAAGCAAAACTTTCCAAGACATTCATTGTTGAGGTTGGTATTTTCTTCGCTTGCTTTGCTCACATTTTCAACCAACAGCTATGGCAGTGTAAGAATACTCTGCTCCAATGAATTTTTAATTCTCTGCCCTTCTGCATAGTAAAACCATGAATATATCTTTCCAGGACTGCATTTCTGTCTTTGTCTTCTTAGAAAATCTGAATAGTGATATCATGTAACTTGTTGTGTTATTTTGCTTTAAGATAAAATTATTAGAAACATGTCTGTTTTAAACTGACACATAGCTATGTCCGAATTTCCAAACTTGATTGCGCAGCTTGTTAAAAGGAGAGCTAGTGAAGTTTCCTTTTTTCTGGTGTCAAATAATTTTATTGTAGGCTGCTCTTGCTTAAAAAATGCGTGTGCATAAGGAAAGAAATGAAAACTTCCTTTCGCTCTCCTTCAAATCCCTTGGCGTGGGCCATTGCCTGTAATGGAATTAGGCTCTGATGCATATAAAATACAGTTCAGTTTTGCAACCTGAATGTTTGGATCCAAGACTTCTAAAACTTAAGCTTGGTTTGGTTACATTCCCTTTATCATGTTGTCGTAAGGCTTTGTTATAGAATACATTACTCTTCGCTGTTAACGCAACTCAAAGATGAGTTATCCAAAACACGCTTTGAAGTTGAGCATCAGATGAACTTCAGTCTTTGAAGGGCATGTATTTGGAAGCATAGTTTCATTAATTGTTTGCCTTAACTGAGTTTTCCACATTGTATAATATACATAAATATTTTAGTATATATTCACCTATTTGCCTTTGGCTCTCTTCAGTAAGAATGGTAAATGTTATCTGAATCCTGTTTGCCATTTTTGGTATCTTCTGATTGGCCAAAGTGGTTAACATCCAGAGGACGCTTCAGTCAGTGCTGACACAGCGCACAAGAAAGCCTTAGCACGGTATGTTTCATCTTGACTCAGCGAGATTTCCAGCACTCGCAGTTATACATTTTTGACAGGATGCTTCCTAAATGAAGCATTTGCCTTCTGGAGAACTACACCCACATAGATTTCATTTTTCCTGATGTCTGTCAATATCATGAACTTTATTAACAAATTCAAATTCAAAAACAATTTCAATTCAAGAAAGCTGTCCAAGTTAGTTCTTGCTCATTTCTTACATATGCGGATATCTACAAAAACACGGATGCTCAACAATGGATTTTAATGGATGTGTGTATTTGTTTATATATATGTATCCATTTCATACCAAGACAGATTAGCGGATTAGAGACAAAATAAAACAAAGGAGCTCTTTAAGAAGAATTTGAGCTCTGATTGTAGGGATCAGTGCAACGGATTTGACTCACAGTTTCAGAATTTCTCATAGCATAGTATTATAATAAAGTCTTACTGGCTGTCTTTTACATTACTTCAAATAGAATAAACAACTTTCTATTCTTTGTAGACATCTGATGCCAATGCCTTGCAATCAAATTGCAGTAACTAAATGTACATCAAAGATGCTTATTTTGGCCCCCACACCTTTGTATGGATTTTAATTCAGGAGTCCCAGTGCCATAAAACTCGAGACTTGAACATGGAACAATGGCAGGATATGATCAGCTTTCTCCATATAAGACATACAAATATTTAACAGCCTTGCAAAATTGCAATGACAATTTATCAGCCTAGGAAGACTATCTATTTATCCACCCTTTACCCTGAGGAATGATAGTGCTTAAAAAAAAAGAAAAAAAAAAGCCTACTATGAGCAGGTAAATTTTGGAAAGTCAGATACTGAAATGTGTGCTTGGTTGTGGGTGTAATGCATGAAGAAGGGGCTGAATTCAAATCTTGAATGCAAAACTCCATTCTACACTAAGGAACAACTCTAACTTTGTAGTATCATAAATGTGTTTCTACGCTCCTGTTTGCATTTACAGATAGGAGCGTACTCCTGTAAGAAAAAATCCATTGGCAGCTTACCAGATTTTGAACTATAATTATATACACACACATACCTCCCCACACACATATATATAGTGACTATAATGCAGGAAGCATAATCTTTACAAATTGTATTTATCTGTGCATTGTCGTTCCACTTAATTTTGCAACAATACTGATGAAAAATTACTACACCTTGTTCAAATCAGCTGAGAATATATTAATGGAAATACTTCTTTGCTTTTTTTCTTTCTCTCAATAGGCAGCTTAGTAAAAACTTGCATTAAATAATTGGAATTTTATTTCAAGTAGTGAAATATTTTAGTATTTCTAAGTTTTGGAAGAATCTGTCTGGAAGAAACTAAAGTCTGGTTTTGAAGAAATTGAATAGGCAAGCTGCTTAGAAATTCATTGCTACATATCTAAATCAGGAATTAAAAAAAATTAAAAAAATTTACAGATCTGATTCCATTTTGTTATCCTTTATAAGATCCTGTCTTCTGTGCTGGAACTCTAATTTACTCCAAAAACAGTTCTTCACACAGACAGCTTGTTCTATTATGCTCATAAATTGTAAATTTAAACATTAAATATTGCTTCTGATACCTAGTTGAAGGATAGAACATTCTCATCCCCACAGCTGCGTACAGGTCACATCCTCCAAAGCTTAGCATGCCCTGCTAGGAACATTATAGAACAACAGGACTGAGAGGCTAGTCCATGCTTTTTCTCTGAGGCAAGTTTAAGTACACTTATATCATCCCTGACAGGTATTTTTTGAACTATTTTTGAAAACCTTTAATGAAGGAGATTTCAGAACCTTCCTTATCCCAGCTTATGGGCATAGATATTTCCCCTTAAAAGCCAATCTAAACATTTTCGGACTACTTCAGTTTACTTTTGTGTCCAATATGCAAATCAGAGTCCTTAGACATTTGCATCACATATGCTTAAAGGAAGAGGCAAATACAAAAGCTAATGTTTAAAGGCATTTACATACCTATCACTGCAGATAGGCACCTAGTGGCATGATGAAATATATGGGAGATGCTGAACAAGTCAATTTCAATGGGAGTTGGCTGGATGCAACAGGTATCTTCCCCACTAAAACAAAGAAACGGGAGAAATTGAGCCTCTGTACCGCCCAATATGCTTTTCGGCACTTCTCTTGGGACACAGCAGCTATGTACTGTTTTTTAATGTGTCCTAAAGCTTGCGCGGTCACATGTTATCACACTGAAATTCAGAGTGAGCTGGGGAAATCAGCAAAAGCTACGTCTTTAAATATCTTGCGAGTCCAGGCTGTAGTACTTAAAAACTTCCTTTTCCTCGGCAGTTCTGCATCCTATCGTGATTCCCTCTGGGACTCTCCCAATGAACTCAGAAGGATTTCTGTGCATACATGGACCAATGTCTACGTTATTTAACATTAAAAAAGAAAAAAAGAAAATAAATGGGTATGTATCTCACATACGCTGTTCATGGAAAGAGTTCAGTTATGGAAATGAATGACAGGGTATGATACGGTGAAGTTTTTCAGAAAAAATGGCATGCAACATGTGAAGGCAGTTTCATTAAATAAAAACACGTCAACTGTCCATGAAATAGAAAGGAAAAACATTTCCTTTTCCTCCCAAAGACTGAAACCAACCTTAATTTACAGTACATGCCTAGTATTAAAGAGATACTTGGAAATAAAGAAAAACCAGTTCTAAGAAGGGCAAGGACTTTCTTGCTTTAAAATCAGAAACAAGAATTTAACAAACTCCTTTAAATGAAATATTTGTCACAAATTTCATTGCCTTTCTTTGTAAAATTAACAAAGCCTGTAGGTGACTAAAAGTCCCGCTACCTACAGCTAGAGAAACATTTTACTGTAGTATTTGCTCAAATCAATAGCTATTGGTGGTGCTTTTTTTGATTGTGTTTTGTATAATACATACATTGTAGTTATACAAATGTGTTAGATGTACACATTAAAAGTGTTTCACAAGCATATTTTTTTGTTCAGGGTATTAAATTAACAACTTCAGGGCTCGGTCCAGTAGCTGTTTGTACAAAGAGCTCTCGTAAATTGATCAGGAGTCTTGTTTGGATCCATAGCAGGATGGTTTCCATACAGATCATTTATATACTTCTATCTAATAGAAACTGTCATTATTAAAAAAAAAAAAAACCACACCACAAAAACAAAAGGAGGAAACCCAAACTCTATTATGACATAGCAGTGGCTAAATTCAGCTTCTCACGCATTCACCCTGCAGCAGCATTGGTGGGGCTATCAGAATTTCTAGATAACGGCATGATCCAAATTCCACTGCAATCAATGAGAGGTTTTCTCTTGTCCTACTTAATATTGAATCATCACTAGGAATTGGTTCAAATTTGGCTAGACGTTGGTTGATAACACAGTGTTCTCTCATCTGTTTTCAGTATTTGACATATTAAGATACAGTGGGGAAAAAAACACAATACAAAAAGAAAAAAAAAGAAAAAAACATTTTACTAGATTTTTACATTTAGTAGATGGTACTTGAACTCCATGGACATGAAAGTAATTTTAAACTTTACCTTTGAAATTTTACTTCTTTCAATATTTCATAGAAAAGAAACGCTCTAAGATACTGTTTCAGACCACAGAATTATTACAGAACATAAAGATTATATGCAAGGGCTTAATCCTTGTCCCAACAAAGACGGTAGCCAACCCCATTTTAACTCCAGTGGGAGAGGGGTCAGCTGAGAATGTGCCATGTTCCTAATTTCAAATCTCCTTTGTGATAAAAGAGTCAATAGTTTGGCATATACTTTGCCTTTGTAATTTGAATTCTATCAACAACTATTCCTAGCCACAAGAGAAATATTTTTAGGCAATATATTTGTATAGTTTCACAAAACTATGTCAGAGAGAGATGTGTGGGTGTTTGTATGCGTGTATGTACGTATGTATGTATGCATACTTATGAGTTCGGGATGATTTTCTTAAAATACTTAACTTCACTTACATTATATCTTACATTGCAAAATGTACAGACACCCAGTGTTCTTTTTAACAACATATACAGGTGAGTTTATAGAGCCTTATAAAAGATTTTGTGATTCCAAATTAAAAACCATAGAAATATAATCAAAATAATGGAGAGTGATTTATACCGCTGATAGTACATAGCGCTCATTCTTGTAATATTGACAGCTGCATCTTTGGCATTGAAAATTCATTACAACTTTTAGACAAAATGTTGTTGCTTACAGCTTTTTTTTTTTTTAAAACAAGAAAAACAGGATTGACCAAAATACGAATATTGGGGAAGTACTATTAAAGGTTTATTTTATTTTTGTTTTTAGCAAGGATAGCTTAGGAACCCTGAATTACCTTCTCACTTTAGTGTATGGTGTAGACTGTATGAATCCATTTAAAAATCAACTAAGTTGTACCACATTTTTCGGAAAATTATATATAATATAATATATATATATTTTATATTTATTTAGAAGCTTTGAAATAGTACAGTAAACACTTTGCAACACGGTGTATAAACTACAGAATGTCTTTGATAATTTTGTGGGTCTTCAGATTAACAACATTTTTATGACCCACAGGTGAAAAGAACATGATCACAATCTCTCTTGTAAAGTTGGAATAGTTTGGGGAACACTTGATCACACAAAAAAAATATAAAACAGTCAAGTTTAAAACAGTGATATTGCATTTATAATGCACATTTCTTTTATCTGTACGATTGGCTTCTTGTGGTGAATATAAACATCTAAAGGGCTCAGTGACATTTTGGAGAGAGAAAGATATATAGTGCTGTAAACAGGCACACACTGATCAGAGAGGCAGTTGCCTCTGAAGTTTCTACAGTTCTACACATTTCAACTCATTTCTCAGGCCTGCTGAGAGCAATTAGGTCCTATAGTTGGCCATGATGACTCCAACAGCACACAAATCCTTCAGTTACACAGAACTGGATGGCCAAGATAATGAAGTTGAAAGTTGATGCTTTTTGTTGGTCGACTTTTGTGCAAATCATGCTGCTTCAGGTAAGTCCTGTAGAAGTGACTAGCATATCCTTTTCCGTGCTGCAGGAAAGAAAGAAAGACACTTCTGAGAGAGAAAAAAAAAAAATAATCAGTCTCCAACAGTTCTTAGGTTTAGTATTTCTTAAGAGTGTAGAGAAACAATCAAACCTTGTCACAAACTGTCGCTTAGAATTCCCATTGAGGCAAACAGTTTAATTTTCAGAGAAAAGTCTTTTTGAGGCTTGATAGCCTGAAAACCAAACTTCACGTGCTGTTTTATTATTCTGTCTAACATGTCATGGCAAGTATTCCAATGTGCCTATACAGAATCAGTATAAGAACGAGGCAAATAGTCAGACTTGCAGGTTCAATATTACTGGAATTTCCAAGCTTATTTTTTCCTAGTTCAGCTTGTTATTTGAAGCAAGATCTAGAATCCCCCAAAGATTCAGAAGCCAGCTTTCCTTCTCTTTCAAAGTGAACCATTATCCTCATCACCAAATGACCCTTTAGTCTGGTTTGACAGAGATGAAAAAATGGTGCATTAGTGCTACAATTCAAATTTCAGCATTTACTGTCAGGCTGGAAATTAACTTGCGTTACACAGATGAAGAAGGTCAATGCATTAGCAAACCCATATCCCAATTCACCAGCTGTGGTAGCTATGTTACCTCAAGACACTGGCTATTTTAACTGCGACTGGGAGCAAAGGTAACAAATGATTTGTACTACCATTCAGGAAGACCCTGGGTTAAATTCTGATCTCAGTCACACATGAAGTTGAGACAAGGAACTAACTCGCTTGCTGAAGTATTATTATTATTATTATTATTATCATCATCATCATCATCATCATCATTGTTTAGTAAATCAACTAAATCCCCACCTGAAATTCAGTATATTTCTGTGCATGAAGTGTTACAACTAAAACAAAAAGGAATCTTAACTTTAGAATGGATCTTTGAATCAAGCCATCCATGTATACATGTTGATGCTTGCATGCTGACACACAAACACATCCAGTCTCCGTTCCATTTAACATATACATTAGCCATACTTATTCACTATATATATTCACTAGTAAACATACGAAATGTATCTACTGTATCACAGGGAAGTTAGATTACTTACAGGAAAATGTTAACGTGAGTGTTGTATGTTCGTCTAATCTAGCCTGCCTATGCCATAGGATGCACGCAGAAAAATGTGAAAAACATTTATATATCGGTTCAACATACGGACGATTGCCAGATGTGTTATTAACATTAAAATTAAAACATCTAATATATTATGTTTTGGATGTTTAAATTCTGTAGCAAATTAGTAGCAGAATTAGAAAGGATTTTTAAAAGCTTCTGCAAGATATTTTTTTAACATTGTAGTTAAGATTAATGAGATAGGAATCTTCATGATGTTTTGATGCAGTATATGATCAGACCAATCAAGTTTCTAGACATCGTTTAAAATATCTTTTTAAATATTACAAGAAGCAATCGTTCCAATAATAGTAACAACAAGACTTATATTTGATCTTCAAAACTTTTTTCCAAAAGTTCACTAATAATTTCAGTTCTCCTGTAAATATGTAAGTGCAGTACTCTAGAGTGCTGTCTGCCATTGAGGAACTCATGCTGCAGCACAGACACAGCAGGACTTACGTGGGAGAAAACTATACAGATGTGCAGCCGGGGCAACTGCTGCTTTCAGGCAGCACTGCTGTCCTTCTAATCCTGTCTGAGCCAGGGCATTGGTGGTGGTGATGTGGCACTTGGGGTGCACAGCAAAATCTGTTTATGATATTCTTTCAGATAATACCGAGAGTGTGTTACTGGCTGTGTCTAGTCTTTTGCCATGTAAATTAGTGCATTTTTTAATTTTTAAACTTCAGTTAATATGCTCATATTACAAAACAATTGGGCCATTTTATAGCAATAACTAAATATTACACATCAGGGTGCAGAACACCTGCAACTCTCCCCACCTACAAAAATCCTTGTCCCGAATCCCAAAATATCCTCTGCCAACACATAAAATGCATTGGATTTCAAAGGCAACTTTCGTCCTCCATGGGGTTTTTTTTTCTGTTTTTGCACAGAAATTTATGTGCAAGCAAATCTCTCCATGTCTATACGACCTTCCGTCTTTTTACAGATGGGGAATATAAATCAGAGAGGTTAAATGGAAAGGAGGATGGACTTAGCTTAAAACAGGGGGCAATGAAAGTTCTGACATCCGTTTCTGGCTCTGTGTATGTGCATGCATGTGTGTTCATAAATAAACTTTAATAAGAAACACTGAGCCTCTCTGTATCACAATTTCTCCATCTGTAAAATGGGAATAATATTGCTTACCTATCTCCTAGAGGTGCAGGAAGGTTTAAAGCACTATTCTTTATAATCCACTTTGAGATCCAGAGATGGCAAGTGCTATAGAAATGGAAGTATCAGAGTCAGTGTAAGAGCTGGAACAAGAACACCATAATTTCTGGTGCCTAATATCTCCTCTGAGATCACAGCTCTCTCTTTCATTCCTATTTTATCTCCTGTTCCGAACTCTCAAACTAGTGCATAGGGAAGCTTCAAGTCTGTGTGAGTACGGGTATTAGTTAGAAAGAGGGTTTTAATAATAAGCAGTTTCAGAATTCTGTTAATGTAATTCTACTATTTGTACATATATTCTAATAGTGTTTGAGGCAAACAAGATGATTAAATAATCACAAGTATTCCAATTAAAATTCTTAGGGTACAAGATTTGTGCTGTACTGACTATTGATCCTTCCTCAAAGACCTTAACAAAGATTTTGAGTGTTACAGTAAGAGCGCTTAAAGCATAAAATTGCAATAAAAACTGGAAATAAAACCCAGCAAAAATATGTTAAGATTCATTTGTTCCTCAGTACACATTAGTAAGCCTCCCATTCACAGAGAGCTAGTTCTGTGTAGACTGACGAGAGAAGACATGTAAAGACATCAGCGGTAGATGAACAGAAAAAGAAATGAAAAACACTAACATAAGAAACAGAAAAAAGAAAATAAAGTATGCAATGATTATTGCTAGCTTTTGAATCAGAAAGGAACAGAAAATACTCTAAAGCCCTAGTCTCTTTAATAAATCTTCCTTTCACCCTGTTGTGAATCATCCTATTGCATCCAAACTTGATGTCAGACTACTACTTTACAGCCATGAATACAGTCATATACATTTCCTCTTTTGGCAAACCCTAGAATGGATTGCCTGTACTTGGAAGACCTTCAAACCCCGTGAATAAAAATCATCCCCTGCTTAGTATTGCTAGCTAATCTAACTAGGACGAAGAGAAGGCCCACTGCGTCCCTCCACAGCTGGCAACCAAAGCAGCGAAAGAAGACGCTTCCTATACCTTTTATAACTATTGTCACTTTCACTCTATACTATATTTGAGAGCTCTGGAAACTCCCGCAGCATTATATCTGCTGTAACGGAATGACTGCTGAGTTCCCCCAAGTGCCAACAGCCTAAAGATCCAAATGAACCCCTGGATAATAAAATCTCCAAAAAATATCAAATGCCAGGCATGCTGCTGCTCTTACAGAAATATTGCTGATCCCCCTTCACTTAGGAGAAAGAAGACACTTGAACCTAAACAACTCTCTTTTAAATCAAAGCAAGCTATGCAACAGGAGAACAGGGGGAAAAGCCAGTACGTAAACTGTCATCTTGCTATTTCAGATCCAAATTCTGCAAGTTAGCACAATATCCAAGTAATATTTGTCTTCATATGGGCTTTCAGATACGGGCTCCTATGCAAGCACTCAATGCATTACGTTTTTTCTTCTGGGTCCCCTGTAAAAAAAAGCTTGCCTCACCATGCCACATTCATGCAGATCAGGTGGTCCCCACGCAACACTGCAACTGATGCAGAGATTACAGGAGGCTGTAATCTCCTGCGTTCCACTCAGAAATAGCCCAGCTATTCAGGCTTTCCAGTGAATGCCTTTCACTTGTAGTGAACAATAATTTAAAAAGGAGTTAATTACCTCATATACGTTATGGCAATGTTGGTTTTAAATTTGCATTATTAATTTTAACTCTTTTTCTATTTTTATGGTTTGCTTTACAGTCTATACGTTAACTGTAGCAGATGAAATATTGCCCTTCAAGTCCCATTAGCTTTGACAGAGCCAGGAATGGATAATTCTAGTGACAACCAACAGACCGCAAATTCGGCATTCTTAACTCAGCCCAATTGAACAGAGACCAGGATTTAAGTAGCGGTAGAAGGTATTCTACGTGAAACCACCTGGCCGTTTCAGTTAACCTGGAGCTCTAGTTCAGTTACCAGCAACTATATTTTTGGAAAGAGGTCAACAAGTGAATGGGAATGCAGAGTAAACTACCATAGCTCCCTCACCCTTTGTAGTGGTGTATCCAGGTAAAGGGTGAGACACACGGCTGGGGCTGGGGGATGTAGGATGGGGATTACTCTGCTGCCACCCATGTTCTGTGGATAAAAAAGTATTCCAGTCATTGCAGGTGTCAATTCAGTATCTTTTGCAATCCACAAAGTCTTTTTTTTTCAAATGAGCTATTACTTAAAGAAGTTTTTTAAAGCATTGCTAATAATATTTTAAGAAAACTCCACTAATGGCATTATAAAAAGAGATTGTCTTATCCAGTCCGATAAACTTTGGTACACAAATATGAGAATAATATTATTTTTCTCATATATCTTTTCCTCATGAATTAGTTTAAGGGGAGCTTTTTTTTTCCCTTTTCTTTCAAGGCTTTAGTTAAGAGTCTTTGTGCTTCAAATCTATGTACTCTGCAGAGCACACTTGGACAACACAGTTTGCGTTCCAGATGCCCCTGTTACATTTTACACCGTTAATGTGGTTTTGTTGACTCTGTATTATATCAAATAGTTGAAAAAAGGAAGATGGAACATACTTACTTTTGTACTTTAAAAAATAAAAAAAGCCAACTCCCCTCTAATGTCAGTGAGTCAGCTGGCTCTGGTGGCCACTGCTTATGTGCTTATGTATATGTCTGAAGACTCCTGAAGGCCACTGAGGGAGTTAGGTAAGAATGAGGCCACGTTCTCTCCAGCCATTTCTGGCATCTGACAAGACAGGGAAGGCAGGAAAAGCTCCTGCATGTGAACACGTACGTTGCACCAAGGGAGAATTTGTCCCTAGTAAAGACATGGAATTCAGTATGACTGAAATGTTCTTTCTGGCATCTGCAAAACCCAAAATATAAATATTGTTTCTAAAATAAACAAACAGCATTTGGACTGATGGGTACGATTACCCAGATTTCATGTGAAACAAAAAAAAATCTGTGAGCATTAGGTCTTCAGGCTGCGAATAAATAAAGTAGGCCAAAATGCAAAAGTTTGTAATTGTTGCACTGAATCTTTTCTGGAAACAGACTTGCTTTTAGCTAAATAAATAAACCCCACAGACCATTAAAATCTTTCCTTCCTTTGAGAATACATCTTTACTTCTGGAACAAAGATGATTATGCCAAAAAGCTCTCTTTTGCATAAAGTAAACAATGTAACCACATATATTGTCCTTTCCTTTTGTCTCGCATTAAGGGCATACATTTCCATGTCTATATTCATTTAAATCAGTTCAAGAAACAGTGATTCCCAGCCAAGCCAAAATTTGCCAGTGGTGGACACTGCACTGACTGTAATCTAGTGAACATGACAAATAGTGTTACCTACTCCATGAAAAGGGGGAAAGAGGTTTGTCCTTTGCACTTAAGGACAAAAGTGCCACTTTTCAAATTTGAACATAGTGTTGAATTCTGTATCAACCACTTAAACAGATTATCACTCTTTTTTGAAAAAAGTTTATTGACCAAATTTCTGACTGACACATATTGCCACTTCTATTAGCTTCATTTCAAGATAGGAAAATACATACTTAAAAGATATTTTTGATGTTTGGAACATGTCTTGGTAAATATTTTCATATGGCAAGTGGGATACCTGATACAAATGTTGACACATCATGACAGTCACTGAAATAATGTTTCTCTGGTGCTATTGAGTGCTCTGAGATTTATATTCTACCTGGACTTAGCTGATCCTCTGAAAAAAGAAAAAAGCATTTCAGTTCTTAAGGATAAGTATCCAAGTCCCAGTTCATGTAAGCACCAGATAAAATTTCTCTCTGTTTAGGACTATCCTCAAGCATAGGCTTAAGTTTAAACACTGACCTCAATCAACACATGCTTTACATTAAACGTACGATTAAGCAGGATTTCCTTTTGAAACAAGTCCTGGATTTTGTCATCAATGATGTTCTGTGGCACATAAGATACTTTTATGTGCATTTGATTTTCTGTTCTAAATGCTGACAATTTTTTTTTTCACTGCCAGCAACAGCCCAGTGGCATAGTACATGTCAGATTTGATTTATCTCTGGTTGCCATTATTTACTACAGAAACAATGCTTTTTAGTTACTACAATTCAGCACACAAAGTGCTAAGCTATATTCTGTAATGTACCATAAAAATACCAAAGACAGTTTTCCCACAAGATACAGTGAGCAGAAGAAAGCATTTTCATCTTTCTGTACTATTTATAACCATATTATCTACCTGAAAACACTAAAGATAATACATGACATCACCATTCTATTCAGAGAATCATGGAATAGTTAATTTTGCAAGAGTTCTTATAATTATGTACTGTATTAAGACCAATTAAATAACTCCTAAATTATTCCTGATGTATGTCAAACTTAGCACAGAGCATATTCCCTAAGAATATTTCCAAATTCTCCATCAACAACTTATTCTAATTGCATAAATGTTCTAGTAGCAAATTCACATTCTCCCCAATTCACTGTAAGCTAATAATTTTGCTAATATCCTTAGTAATACCAGTATTTGATTCCCTTCTCTTTTTATAGAAAACGCTTATGTATTTGTATGCAACAATCATTTCTTCTCCTCAACCTTCTTTTCCTCTTCCTCCATGCGGTTTTGGGGTTTTTTATTCAAAATTCACCAGTTTATTGCACTCTTCTGAAATCTACAATATACATCTCCTTAAGCTGACAAGCCTGGAAATGAACATGTCAGTCTGAGAGTTAACCAATGCAGAATACACTAAAGGCTGGCTACAGTGTGACTTAAAATTTTCAGTGCCCTGGGGAGGAGGGATATGAACCATTCCTCCTAAATTGCTCTTAAGTGCCTAAGTTCCCCATAGATTCAAGGGAGAAGCAGACACCTATAAGTCACCGTTTGGTGGCCTTCAGAGGTGCCTAAATTAATCGTGCTGGATTTGGCCTGAAATAATTATATTTACTTGTTCTTACACGAGGTAACATGCATTACAGTATTACACCAGCATCACACTGTGTATTCCTATCCAATTTATCTTTGCCATGATGTTTTTTCCACCACCCCTCTCTCCTAGCAGGGATTAGGTGGCATTAGGGTCTGGCAGGTATGTCCCCTCTCTTTTTGTGAACGTTTTATATTCCATTTCTGAAGCACAGTACTTAACATTGTTTTTCACGAGCAGCATACACTCAGATTTCAGAGAGTCCTTCCCAGTTTACCAAGATAACATACTTAAGTGTATCATAAAAACTTCTCACAATACTTTCAAAACTTCTCTTATTCAAAAAGACATCGTGGCTCCGTTTCTATCCATTAATGAAATTTGCCCATGACCATTCTTTGTCACTTAAGACTATCAGAATGGAATGATTTATATCTACATTATTAAAATTTCTCAGCCATATTGAGCAATATATGGGGGCCATATAGTGTGATCACATTCAATCTGCTTTGAGGAATGGTCCCTGGCCCATGTTCTGACACCCCTGCACCATGCCCAGGACTTGTTAGGGAAGAAAGCTAGTTGACACAGGCTAAAGGCATGCCAGAGAGTGTAAGAGGACAGACCATAACATTCCAGTGCTGGGAAGGATCCTGTTTAATTAATTGGAAGCAGTGTAGCCATGTTGGACATAAACAATATTGCAAGTACAAAGCACACAGCACTTTGTCTCAAGTAGAGCAAGGAAAAAGTTATTACTGCATCTCATTTGTAAGCAAGAACTTTTTTAGATCTCAATTCCTATCGATACCCACAGCTGTGTGCAGCTACATTCAATTGTCTTCTAATTCCAACTGAGAATAGATGGATGTCAAATTAAAGCACAAATAGGCAACTAAAAAAGTCACAAAGTGACAGAATTTTACTCTGACGTCAGAGGAGTCCACAATATCAGCATCTATAAAATTCCTTACGAATAAAGAAAGGTTGCATTCAAGCAGTTTCATAATGAATCCTTTTCCAGTGCTGAATGCAGCCATGATGCTGGAGGTGAAAAGATCAAGTCAGAGGACTGGGGTCACTTGCTAAAACAGGAGTCTGTCATCCCCGTAACTTCTTTGGTGAATCTACTCTGCATCCATTTTTTTTTCCTTTCTAATCCACATTACTCCTGATAACCTGTGAAAACGTCATGTAAAACAACATCATTTACACATATGAAATAGATTCACGTGTATGCAAGAAATGCAGATTTACTCTTGCAACTCATACACGCGCGTAATTTTCAGGCAGAATTTAGGAAGCAAGTTCTGAAGATTCACTCCCCCATGTCCACAATATTTTCTTCAACCAATAAAGACCATTACCCTATCAAAGAAAGAAATTAAGTTACCTTAGGAGAGTTTGGATGTTCAGTGAATCCACATTGATTACTATCACCGTATTTAGTTCTTCCAACAATTTACTAGGTATTGAAGTTAAAAATTATATTCTAATTGTCTGTATCTCCGACTTCCTGCCTTACAAGAAGGTACCAAATACATCATTTTTCACTCTTCTGACTTCACCGTACTATGTTTCTAAAACAAATCAAATACATTGACAGCTACTTCCCAGCAGCAGTCATCCTACTGCTAGCATGAAACTGTGGATTCTCGGTGGCTAGTGTACAAATAGAGCTGTTTACAGGCTTGCCAGATAAATAGCAACACCGATCCCTACAGTGTGCTTGTCCAAACACGGTAAATAGGTGCAGTTCCTTCTCTTACTGGCTATTATTTGTTGCATTCCTTAAATGGCTTTCCCTGTTTTCCCTCCTTTGATCAAGAGAAAAAAAAAAAACAAAGGAAGGGAAGCCCTCAAAAATGAAAGCAGTGGAAATGACAGTGGAAAATCAGAGTTATTGTGTGCGGCAAAAGAGCCAGAAACAAGAATAATTTCCTCTGCTGTGCAGGCCAAGGAGTTCCTCAGATAGAGGCAAGCAGAGAGGAAAAGACTTTGCTGTGCATAGACCCAAGATTAGGCACACGTTCAATTCTCCAGCTCCTGACTGTCACAATAAGGAGGTTTGTACATTTAAGAATAGCATTTATTCATAATGAATAGAATTTGCCTATCAAAAATAAATAACTGTAGTGCCTTTGAAAGTTTTAACTGCAAACATCTCATTGCTTTCCAAAGAGACGCATGTGCATAAGTGGCTAAATTACTTTTGTCATAGGATTTAAATTTATAGGACAAGAGGCATTTTGGAATTTTAAACCAGCATAACACAGTCATCGCAAAAATTACTCCTAAAGTTTCAAGCAATCTTTCTGCTGGGTTTTTTTCGTATTCCGCTGGTAGGAATCCAGAAAATGGTATTTCATTACTTTAAAAAGAATCCCCACAGATGGTATAGTCACGGCAGACAAAAGCACTCTCAAAATTGACATAAATGAATAAATATAGCACCAGTCTGAGATAGTTAGATATACGAGACTACTGTGTGTTCCAGTCAGAACTGGCAAATACAGACTTTTAGAGCTATTAGAGGAAAAGAAATAGTTGAAATGATATATTTTTTAAGACAAACTAAAAATATAATTTTCTTTCAAATAAAAGTTACTCAAGTTTTTTTAACTTTTTCAATTATTTTCCTGCACTGTAGTTGCAAAGAGCTCTGGAGTTGTCTAGGATAAAAGATGCTATGTAAACCTAATAACGGGTATGTTTTTTTATCAGTATTTTGTACAGTACAGGGTACTGTAAATTCTGTCCAAGATCACAGTTACATAAAGAGTTTCAAGCAAATAGTATTTAAATACAACAGCTAACACCTGTGCTTTAAAAGTAAAAGAAGAATGCTTATTTCTTTTTATGTTCATTATTTTCATAAAAATCAATACGAATAATGTAATTTATAGGTTTTATTGGGCTGCAGCCAAGTTATCTTTGCATATTTATATATTCCTTTCTAATTTTGCTTTCTGAATTATCCATTTCCTTTCTATTATTGCAGTGATACTCTGTAAGTGCTTTTCCCTTTGAGCGATAGCTGCAAGAGGAATACGTTCAGATGAAGAATGCAAACCAGTCATGAATGTGAGACGCAAATACCTTTCAGAAGTTATGCAATAGTCATTGAACAGTGAATCATCCTAAGTGGTTTATTCAAGATCACAGAGTACCTACAATAATGAGTCAAAATACATCATAGTCTTGCTCTCCCCTTATTATATTTTAATTAGTATTACCTGTTTAAGATTTATTTCAGGCTTGGGGTTTTTTTTGTAAGCTTTATTTACCTAACAGAGATGATGGCTCTGAAGCGGCAAACATGAGGTATAAGTGAATAAATCTTTATTTAGAGTTTCAGATACAGCAAAAATGGGAATGGTCTATTACACTTTTTAGAAAAGGAAAAGTATTCAATTAGGCTTCCTAGCATTATTAGATGTTGGTTTTTCAACTCGGCCTCCATTTTTGCTGAGCAATTTTGCATGTACAGTCATTCTCATTTGTGCAGAAATGAGAGCTGTATCCTGTCCCAGAGATAAATTCCTGAATATAAGTGGAGAGTTCCACTGTCTGTGACAGGATACGCAGGATATTCAGCTATGCAGATCAGATTTAAAGTTGAAAGATACAATTTTAACATGCTTTTTGAGCACAAAACTATACTATTCACAAAGGAACAACTCTTTTATTATGCACATATCATTTGTTTATTCATACCAATAAAAATTGTGTTTCAATGCAACTTCCTTTTTTTTTTTTTTTTAATCCAGCATTACAATGTTTTCTTTCTTCTTACCCCAAGACCTGTAATATGTACATGCAACTTATTGGTGCTGATTTGTTTGCTTTTACTTATGGGCATTTTTACTTCAAGTATGTGTGAAAATCACAAATTGAGTTAAAAATGATTAATGAAGGGATCAGAGAGCTCACAACTTTACCTGATTTGTATTAGAAATCAAGTAGGCTAATTCTAAAAGCAAAAGTGTAGACAGGCCTCATTTTTAAAAACTAATCAAGTGTCCCATTCAAAATAGCTGTTATTTATGTTTAGGCAAATGTAATGCTATCATGTCTATCACAGCTGTGATAAAACTACACAAATAATTTCCAGAAGTGAGATGTAACTAAACAAAAAAACAAAGAAAATTCTTCTTCCATCACATTAATTGTACAATTTTGTAATTTCCTTCTTTTTTTGGGGAAACTTTTCCAAAACAGTAAAGAATCCTTGCTTAAAACATCTTTTCATATATTTATGTTAAACATCAGCAGAAAACGTTGTTATATATCCTGCCATACAGAAATAGGCCTTTATGATCCTAACTAGATCCAAATACTCAAAAAATATTTACGTGCACTTTTTTAATTCCTTTCAAAAATAATCAAAGGCTTGTGAAACACTTCTTGTCCTGGTATAAAGACATGAACATTTTTCTCCTCTAGGTCATTTGTTCTAATCTAATTCAGGGAGATGGATAATGATTGTAAGTTAAACCGTTCTTTGTGCTAGCTCTGTGGCATATTATTTGAAATAAATTGATGGTCCAATTCCTAAACATTCCACTGTGCAAAGACTTTTGAAAGCTTTTTAATGTTATTTGTAAACCAACTTGACTTGGGTAGGTCAAGTTGAGCAGGTGACAAATATTTCGTAGAACGAGAACCTTGGACTACATCTATACTTTCACATAAACATCGGGACTTGCGCTCAGACCCAAGCCCAATCTCCCTGACTGTGTACCTCTACTGCAGAGTGAGTCAATGGCTATCCAGGCTAAGAAACAGAGGCACAAAATGAGGACAAGCTCACCTTTAAATTTTTTTAGATGATACAAACAAGTCTCGTGCAAATCATTTGACTCTGCAAGCCCAGACCTATATGCAACTATCAAAGGTAGTGTTGGCATTTAGTAACCGTGCCACACAAATCAAAACAGTTAGCCAAAGAACGGGATTATTTTCCCTTCCGGTTCACCTTGCTTAGGCGGCCAGCTCTTTGGGGAAGAGATCAGCTTTCTTATTCTGTCTCTATGTATATGTCATACCTAACATGGTAAAATCCTGATTCATACATAAAATACGTTGATGGTGTTGGCAATAATTACCACGATAATGATATAGTTTCATCAGTGAAGATGAAGATGCTTGCATGTATGTAGAAAATATTGCAGAGCTAATTAGGGGGCTACTTTAGAACACAATTGTTTTTCCAGAATGTCTCCTTGTTATTCTGTGTAGTAAATTGTGCCTTTATGTAGTTTATTTTAACATGCTTCCAAAGTAGATTAAGCTATGCCAGAGTCATTTTTTTAGAGCAAAATAAGCCTTTCTACATAGAAAGTTAAGGTATTATGGCAATATTTGACTTTTCATATATAAAAAAATCCTAACCTCTTAGTAGGAAGAAAAAAATATTCTATGACTAATGTCAGTATGTAGCTTCTTTAGGAAAGCTCTAAAGTATTATAAAAGAAATGCACATTTAAAATGATCCACAATTACAGGAAAAAAAAAATTAAGGCTACTTCTTATCATCAGTTATAGACCAAAACACTACTGAGAGGGATGTAATGGTGCTATTCCCACTGTTACCATCTCAGGACCTGGTCCGAAGTATTAGAAATAGATCAGAATCAGACTGATCAGGTATTCATTGTGAAGATAGTCTCTGTTAGATATCCTACAGAATGTGGTACAACAGAGTTTGAATCTTGGATTAGGGTTTTTGGTCACTACAGTAAAAATACTTAGAAAAATAATGGCTAATATAACCACCACTGAATGAAAAATTAGATAGAAATGGTTAGAATCTATTTTAAAAATATAGGAATTGCTCAAAAGCTACATTTTATTTTCCTCACCAGTGTTATTTCACTTATTTTATTTTCTCCAGTCAAGTTCAGAATTTCTTTCATGTTTTACGAACATTCAAGTCATTATGAAAATTTCTTAACTGTTTGCAGAAAGGCAGTGTTCAAATCACGTGGATGAATAAGAAGAAATAAGTGTAAATTACGCAGTATGAAGAATATGCAAGTTAGAAGAATCCTGGAGTCACGCTATGAGAAAACTGTTTTCAAAACCCCTACAATTTATTGATCCCATCACAATTTTATAACTTGTATTCATAATAAATACTTAAAACATATGTAAAAAGTATATTCTTCAAAATATATTATTTGAGTAAAAAGAGATCTACTTTTAGTGTATTCTGCTCAGAATAATATACAGAATATGTATGTTTATGTGGAAATCGGTGTATTAATAAGTCCAATGGCTTAGACCAGTAAGGTGAAAATTTGATAATGGGACATAAAGAAACCCTTTCAAGTATGAGGATTTATATCTTTTTCTACATTATAATTTGTAATATAGCTGCTGCTGTTTTCATTTATCCGTGCAGTGACCTAAACCTCAAACAACAGAGAAGCAAACACCCAAATCCCCACTATTAAGCCTTTGGTTTCAATCATACCCCATGAACGTAAGTTTGACAGATTACTGTATTATTTGTGTCAAATGTGTATCGTTTTATCAAATGTGTATGATCTTATCAGTTCATGACCTGGTTGCCCTTCAATTGTTTTGCTGCCTCGCTGCTCTCTTGTCATTGAGAACGGCAAACGAAAGCGCCCAGCTTACCTTCTCTGTTTTCATGCAGTCTCCTGTTTACTTCATGTCCCTATCACAGCTCGTCTAAATTAATTAGTACTAAGCTTTTGATATGACTTTGCATAGAAATATTTTCAGTATTTTTGCTGTTATGCTATGTCTTTCTATGGAATAGGTAGACAGGCTAGAGCAACATAGGGATAGGTTTTGTGTAAGGGTTTTGTAATACTTTTTCAGTGTATTTTCAATTCAATTTCTTTTTACAACCTGGCATTTTATTTCCTTCTTGCTGGCCTTGTACATTGGGGGACACTTTTCAGGGAATTATTCCATGGTCTTTTTTCTCAAGAAGAGTTCAAATTTCTCATGATAATACACATCGCCTTCCTCATTTGTCTTTTCTAAGGTTCTGCACTGAACGTACCCATTGGAACACAGTGCAGGAATCACCAAGCAGACACAAACTTGGGCAGATACACTCATATGGCACAGTGAAAGCTCCACGTAGAACTACCGGTTTACATTTGCAGCTATTGCACTAACGGCACAGCTTAAACAAGTAAGTTTGCTCAGCTATTCCACCGTGCTGACGCTGCTCTGCAGCTGTCCATTCCAGAGCGAGCTGGGTCAGAAGCAGACTGAGTTTTCCGGACCGTGCTTCACTGCACAATGTGGGCATATGTAGTCTATTGGAGACTTGATTGACCTAAACCATTTATGTCATCTACAAATACCGCCCCCTTTTTCTCATTTCCGTTTCTAGATAATTAATTTTTTAAACTCCATGGATCTCCGCATAGACACTTGGGAAACTCTGCTTCTGCTAAAACGTTCCATTTACCCTTATGATTTTTGTCTCTTAGGCACAGAGAGTCTGGTAATGCTTTGCCCTGTGACAACACTCGCTTACTTTAGTAGTTTCTTCTACTACACAGAAGCCATGCTAAAGGGGTTTTTTTGACAGTTCAAATACACTATGTTGATTAATTCTCACCTACTCTATCAAAATTCTAATAGATTGACAATCTTTCTGTGCAATTTTCCTGAACAGATGCCAGCTATCTTGTTCCTAAAACCCCTGAATTACAATTTTATGTCCTATGTTAAGGTTTCTCACTGGTCTCTAATTTACAAGATTTTCTAGTACCTTTTTTAACGATAAACACAACTTCTGACATTCTTTGGTTACCAGCTTTTGTTAGAAACTGAAAATTAAAAAAACCACATAATCCACTGACTTCTTCCTATTTGTTTTAGTCAATTTTTCAACAACATCCTCTTCCATGACTCAGTCTTGCACATTGATTTGAAACGGTTACCTGGGATGGGTGGCTTCCTAAATATGCCTGTCTTTCTTTCTCCGTCCCTCCTCTGGTAAATACAAATGTGAAGAAACAGTTTAGAATCTCTGCAACGTCCTTGTCCTCACTAACTGCAGCTCAAGAGGCCCACCAATTCTCTCCTAGTTTACTACACTTGACATCTTAGAAATTGTCTATATTTATTTGCATGCCTTTGGCTATTTGCTCTAAGAAGTCCCTCTTGTCTCCACTAATTACTATCCTAAAGTTTACCTGCTAGAACTTATGCAATTTTCTGATCATTTTGCTTAAGAATCTCTCTTTTTTTTTTCCGAGACCTTTTTAGTTCAAATAGTTTGTGTATTCTGCGATATACTTTTTCTTCTTTGCAACTGATTTTTCATATGGCCGTTTTCATACATGCTGCAACTTTTTATACAGTATTTTTGCTGAATGAGGGTCCTGTTTCATACATTTTAATAACTTCTTTAAAAAAATCATTCTACTGACAAACTGATTTTGATATGATCTTCTTTGTTAAAAGTTGAATTTAATTTTATTACAGTTGCAATTACCCAGTGGCTCAACTAAAGTTCCTTCCTGAATCAACTTCCTCTTATGCATTCCTCTTGCCTTATTCATTGAATACATTATTAATAATGAATTATTTACTCATTGCTACAACTATCTCACTTTCTTTTCTTTGCTCCTGTTATTTGCTATACAAGTGTAATCTAAAATTTTACTAAAGAAAATATTAAATAAGGAAAATAAAACAGAGAAATATTACTCTTGTTTTGTAGCAGTTTTAACTTTGCGGTTCAAAGAAAAAAAGCGAAACTAAATCTGGATTCTCAAGTGTGGGTTACGTAATACCACTCATTTATATTGTTTACTTCCGACATTTTACCTCCAATTTTTTAGGCCCTTATACGAGAAGAGTGTAAAATGTAGACCAATATCTATACGTAAACACATTGTTCAACAATACTACTATGTTAGCTGAACAAAATTTAAAATCCCTAAGCTATCAATAAAAAGTATTTCATTGTTATTTGAAATAAAACTCCCAAGCCTAGAAGAAAACAGAACAGAACTACCATTGTGGTGTCACCAGATATAATCATCATTGTAATGCACATACTGCATCGGAACTCTGTTGTGATTACACCATCAGTGCTACAAAATTCACATTTTTAACTGAAGTAATAGAGATGAAATTAGTACTGCTAGATTACAGCTTAGTACTAAAGAATGTTTCTTAGAGGAAAAAGATGGAAGAG
>NW_008824233.1:7542482-7551308 GCF_000699105.1 Pygoscelis adeliae | reverse complement strand
CATAGCTAAGTGAAATTTCACATTGGTCTTTAGAGTGTGACCAGATGATTGACACCTGACATTTTTGCCTACACAAAATAAGCTCATTGTCTCAGGGCAGGTTTTTAAGGAATGGCTTTCACATACCAGAATTGGTATCCAAATTTAGAAGCTTTCAGTAAAGCAAATCTAAAGAGTGAAGTGGTAAAAAGGCCTCTCTGAAGGACTGAAATAGCTGGACAGCTAATTAAGAAGGGAGCTGTCTGTGCTGAGAATGATCTGTAGCAAAGATCTTCACATGCCAGGGCTGCCAGTGCAGCACCTTTCAGAACAACTAAATGTGTTATAAAAATAAATAAATTAATACCAGTCAGTGAGATTCTTTTTTTTACCCCTGATCTGCTGTCCTAAAAGACTTTTGTCTCTTTAAAGGGTCGGTATTGCAATGTTAATGTCTTTGGCTTATTTGGATGAGATAAACATCATAAACTCTTGAAGTCAAGGAGATTACAGTCTCTAATAAAATACAGAAGGCTGCTAAATAGAATGAAAAGACATATTAGATCAAAGTATTACTCAAGGGTTCTAGAACTGGCCCAGACTCCAAAAGGAATTATGAAGGTCCTTTTGAGATCTATCACACTATTTCATGTCACCCAACCATAGTCAAAAGGTGACTAAAGAAAGAGGCAAGATTTTGGAACAAGACAGAAGGCATGAAGGAGCACTGACAAAAGTCTATACTATGTAGGCTGAAAGATGATCAGACCGAAAGCAAAAAGTTTCATCTTCTCCCCAAACCCTTAATGTTAACTATGTAAATAGTTACTTCAAAATAATACACATACTGTTTATTCACAAGATACTGCTCAATCATAAAAAGAAGATCCTAGGACAGTTCTCTCGACTTAATTTTAGTCTTAAAAAAAGTTGGCCTGGCAATGTCAATGTTTAAACCATCTATCCAGGAAAACTTTGAAAATAATCCAGCAGCAGAAAACAAAATTGAGCAACTCCCCCACTAATATCGGCTGATACTTTTGTTGTTGACAATCATGTCACACTAAAAACAATCAAGGTTTTGTCTTTTTTTAAAAGCACTGAACAATGCCGCCTTCAGTGGTGCCTGAATCCAAGAGAAGCCATTTTTCCCCACCGCTCCTAAAATTGTGTCCATATTATTCCTACTATGATCAGCAGAAAGAGCTAGTTTTTATTCCCGCAAAGGGAACACTTTCATACAGCTTTTTGAATAGTACTTACTCAAATATGGTGGTTTGTAAGGCGCTCGTGTATTAGACAGCAGTCCATCCAACTCCTTCCTCTCCAGAGTGTTGTGAAGGGCCTTCTCTTTGCCGAAGGTGGAGAAGGACCTTTCTGCCCCCGGCTGGGCTTCTGGTGTTTCAAACACTTCAGTGTCTGGAACGGAGTCCATGCCAGGTACGTGCAGATTGCTGCGGTAATCTGCAGCTTGGCGTCCATCAGATGGAACAAAGGAAGGCATCCAGCACCGATCTGAGTGGCCCAGTGCTTTACATTCCTCCGTGCAATTGGAGAAGAGATCCATGCCTGCAAGCATGAGAGAAAAAGAAACTACAGATATAAGCTTCAGCATCATGAACAGCTGCTGACAGATAAGAAAGATTATGCTGAGAAAAGAGAGAGTGGAAAGAGAAATGTCGTCAGAACTTCTTCCACTGCTTCCACCTCCTCAACAAAAAAAAAAATCTGATTGCCAGTCTTCAGAAGTCAAAGGCACCATTTAATAAGCGTAACTAAATGCCAGAATGTCACACACACACAAAAATACCACAAGAAGAAGGGTATTGGTGGTTCTATCTCACAAAATCACTTGCAGATCTCACTGTTTAGAACCTGTTCAAATAAGGCTCAATTCCACTTGTGGGCTGATGTCTGTGGTTCACCAGTTGAAAATCCTTGTTTAAGAACATGAAGGAATTGTTTCTACATAAATGTATCTCTGACCAAAGAAATGAAATATCCTGATTGAGGAATCACAGATTTCATTTATGAAAATGAATATTAATGAGTCCTATAGAGGAATTATCTGTGCATACGTTAGTATACAGATAGAGCCTATTGATATTAAAAGCAGATCTTACAAAGTAGGAATCCAGCTTTCAAGCGATCAGGATGGCTTATTTAATCAATTGTTACATCATTCTTTCAGACATAGTCTTCATTGCTACTGCAGCAGTCCTTACTAGCACCAAGTCACCCAAGTAATGGGACAGAAGCCTGTAATAGATTACTGTAATTAGCGGTACAAGGGTAGCCATAGTCCGATGTGACATGGCTGTGGATACTATTGACAAAATTGTTAATGCTTCCCCTATATAAGCAAACACTTGTCCCTGCCAACATGGAACTGTTTGCTTACAAATCCTTTAATGCTATTAAGATTTCAAATGACAAGCTATGCTTCTGTTGACTACCTTCAGATCGGCCTTCCAAAAGAATATTTCCTGACTGTGAGTCACTAAGTTGTTGGATTACACTTGTTTTAAGAGGAATGGTGTATGAAATCATAGGCATGGAGCAACATAAATACCAGCGTCTCCAAGTTGATGTTCAACATTGTACAGAAAAGCAGAACAGTAAAGCAACATCTTTTTCTTGTATTTATAAAAAGAACTGAGTGTCTTAGAATAGGTGTATGTCAAAACTGAACTAAATCTGTTATAAACATTGCATTTACAAGCATTGCATTAGAATTACAAAAACTGACACTACTTGCAAGAGAAATAGGAAAAAAAAATTTTGAACAGCTGTAATAAGATTCATGTAATGGAGCTCATTCACCAGCCAACATTGTAAAGAACTGGATTAGCTTGATCTCCAATGGGGGGATTAGCATTAAGAATTCTGCCACTGTTTTGAACCACAATTTGACTTATATTAATAATATTTATGTGATATCTCACACTACAAAAAACAATCTCTTCAGCAAGCAAGAATCTTTCTGAGCTCACTGTCCTGGTTTCGGCAGTCACTTAGACAGAAAAAATATGAAGAAAGAAAAAAAGCTTTTTATCTCAGCTTAATCTCACTTTATAATGACTTTTTAATTTTAAACTGAGTAATATATAATGCTAGGTCCAGTTTCGATTAGAACCTTGCATTGATAATTGGCATGCAGAAGTCTGAAAATAAATTACTGATCAGTGAACTGTTGAAAAATGCAAACGTGAACTGCAGATATGATTAAGGAATCAGATGAAGAACGTCAGGCAAGGCGTACAAATCGTATAGTTCTAAATTCTGTAGTGGTAGTGGCTATCAAAGAATGAAAAGAAAGATTTAGATGCAGGCTTCCCAGAAAGAAATTTATATATAACAATGTCTATAAAACCGTTTGTGTGTGTATCTTATGTATTGAAATGTCTGCACAAAAATATCTCTCATGCAAGAAAAGACATATTTTATGCATCTAACTTTTTGCCATTCAGAAGATTTAAGTGACAATTAACACAAAACGGTTACTTCAGTTTTCAGACTTCCTAGCAAAGTTACATGTAAACAACAAATAACCCTACTTTTAACAGGAAAATGATTACAGTTACATTTTGCTAACAGTGTATCAGTGACCCTATTCGCTCAACATTTCCTGAAAGACAGCAGGAGAAAGAAGAACTTACGGATAAATATTAAATTATATTCTTTACCCAGAGGGGAGGGAGATATTATAATAATATTGGTTTTAAGATATATATTCAAAGACAGACCCTTTTTTTTCCCTTAATGGATTTTTATTTCCCCTGGAAAATTACTCTCCATTTTACTATGTTGTTTTCACATCAGCTGCTAAACTGCAAAATGCCTATCCAAATATGATTTTTTTAGTTCTCTTTTGAATACTGCTTGTCTACTGCAGTGCACTGAATAGTTTTATATAACAGCTTATTATAAAAGAGATGTTATAGCCCCTATAAATCAGGATTTTGAATAAACAAAGTAATGAATGTAGGGGATATAAAATGTAAGCTAGTATGACAAACTTTTCCCCCCTTGAAGATGAGAACTTGTAAAAGAAAAAAAAAATATTTTATATACATCTGAATTTTAATATACACTGCTGGAACACACAGCTAGAATGTAAATGCTTGTTTAGGATGGGAACAAAATGTTCAGAGAGGCCTGGGTTGGGTATTGTTCCTACTTGAATCAGTCACAACATTCCCTAAGAGTTTAATGGGTGCAGAACCAAGCCCTTGGTTTTAGTATTTTGACAGAAAATAAATTCAAATTAGCAGTCTGATATTGAAATCCCCGGGCACCTATGTATCTTTACACTGATATGACTGCTGGCTATCCTTCCTCCACCTTTTCCTGTGGGTCATGGTATAGAATTCTGTTTCTAATTGAAAAACATTAAAAACGGGGGGAGGGGGAGGCTATTTGCTATTTTCCAAGAAGGAAGGATATATCATGGTAAACGAAGTAAGACATTCAGCACAGAACTCCTTCATACACCAAGAATCATTGTTCTTGATTTATAACAAAAAGAAATGTTCAGCAGTATAACACTTCCATCTCATCTCCCTCATAAATCTGGTTATATATATGATCCTTCAGAACTAAACTATCCATCATAATTGCAAATCCACATTAAAGAAAAATGCTTTATATTTTTCATTTAGTTATCCTATTAGACCTTGCACGCAGATAAACTGAGATTTTAAAGGTGACTCCGAATTACGAATTTCAAATGTCCTTTGTGGATACAAATAGACAGTATAGTGCACTAAAGTGCTGAAAAATTATAAGCATTGCACTATTCCAAATGGAGCACCCATGTAAAAGCTCATGGCAGAGGCCACTAGTTCATTCCTATTTGTTCAAGTCGTCTTATCAGTTAGGCCAGTGGGCAATATGAGCTCTCACACAACCTTAACTTTGCAGATTTTGAGGAAAACAAGCCCCCGCCCCTCCCTCAAAGGAAACCAAAAACTAGGAAAGGAGTTTAATATTAAGCTTGATATCTCATCTGAATTTCCTGAACTCAGGTGCTTTGAATCAGATACTAGGGTTGCACTTCTGAAGCATATTCCCAATTTGCTTCCTTTTCATATTTCAAAAGGAGAAAATCAAAATTTCTATGTGCATGAATTCTAATTGGTTTGAAAGACAGTTTAGATCAAAGCAAAAATTAGGCCTAAAACCATTTTTAAATAATGTATTCTTTCTTAATTTAATTAAGGGAGAAGAGCCATACACCAAGCCTTTAGAACAATGAGTGAACATGTTCATATGTATTACTGAGTAAATGATGTAATAAAAAGCAAAAACACAAATTAAATGTTGACAAAGTATTTTTGTAGTATTGTTACCGAGAGGTTTTTTTTTTCCCCCCAACATGTGTCATTTTTTCATAACTTTGGCTTTTACTTGGAATTAAATGGCATTTTCCGTTTCTTCTGTGGTAGTTTTTCTTAAAAAAAGCTAGTTAGATGCGAGATAGGAATGACGTAGGGAACCAGGCCTCCTTTTCAGAGCTCCATTACCAGAACAATTATCCATTTGGTTAGATTAACCTTAAGCAAGTTACTCATTTCCCTACGATTCAGGTTTTGTGGCGGTAAATAAGGATAATGATGTTAACCTCCTTTGTAGAAGACTTTATCTACTGAAGAATTGGACTTTATGAAACAGAATTATTATCATTCTTTCTTGCTAAGTAATTGGTGTGCTGCCTTGGATAAAACTAACTTCATCTGCATGAGAACATGAACTCAAACATCTTCAATATTCAGCTCTTCCAAATCTCAACTCCAAAGCCCTGTCTGGACCATTGAGATGTGAACATTATTAAGCATGCAGCCCAAGGACAGGAGGAAAAAAAGAAAAAGAAAAAAACGCCCTCAGCTTGAGTCAAAGCACTTTTCTAAGCCATTTTCATGTTCACCCTCACTTCATCCGAGATAGACTCTTAGGCCAAGTGATCTTCAAAACAGGATTTAGCTGTCATTCTGCATAGGCTCAGAAGGAATACTGGTTTTCTCTGCCCCTTTATCACTAAAATTCTTCTTCTGACTTCTCAAATTCTTCTCCTTATGAACACTGAAATATGGTAGCTCTTCGGCAATAATGCACAGCAACCCTCTCGAGGTTTACCTAAGCTGTACTGAAAAGGTGTGAGGCAATGTTTCACCCTGTGCCTTTGTATTAGACCCCTATCAATTCCCTCCATAAAGTCCACTCGTGGAAGCTTAATTTTAGATCTCAGCTGGTCACCGATGCGTACTGTCCAGCACTGCACAGAGGAGATTATCAAAAAAGCTGATGCCTTTTATAGTATGTACATGACAGTACATTTACTTAGCTTCACCTCTTGGATATCCCTTCCTGCAGTGCTTCTGAGAGATCATGCCAATTCAGTGAAAAAGGTGAAACAAAGGTAATAAATATTGTGAAGAACGCTCCATGTTTGGCTTGAGAAAGCTGAGTGGCTAGTGAGCAACCATATGAAGTAAGTTGATGGCGTGAGTCCAAATCTTACAGGACAGGTGTCTAATCATACAATTTAAACATACACACACGCAGAGTATTAATTGGCACCCAAGTCGGCAATTTCACAAGGGAGGCCAAGAATTTAATCAACCATGGGAAATAAACTAACCTCACGCTTAGAAATTACTCCGACAGAACATGATTGAAATACAGTCTGTTAATAATAAGTAGTAGTGTTGTATTAGTTGCGTTTGTTCTACAACAAATAGCAGCTTTTGTCTCAACAGTTTTCAGACAAAGACGACCACAAGTAATTAGAACGCGCACTTGGGGTTTGAGAAACCCCTCCTCTGTTTGCCAGAAACTTCGTGCGCTTCTTCACCTTTGGAAAGTCATTTTCCAAAAAGCTCAGATCCCTATCCCAGTCAATGAAATGACTACTCAATCCATGAAAATTAGGCTCTTGAGTATCCCGCTACTTGCCATTCTCCACTAAATGCAGATGACGGTACTTTTGTACTTTGTGGATGTTAAGGTACATAAGAATCTGGATAATTATGAGGCATTCAGGTGGTACTTTAACGGGAACAATACGAATCCCTTACATACATTCCAGCACATTTGAAACCATGATTAAATCGCTATTAAGAAAATATATTTTGTGAAAAGGTGAACTAGAATCTTATTTCAAAACATAATAAAACATTTTATGATACATAGAACAGCTTAGTTCAGAATTTTCACTAAATAATTGTGCAGGATAAATCTATGACACAGGGACAGATTTTCATCCTGCATGTTTTCCTTCCCAATTAATAATTGACTGTGACTTTTGACAGTCAGCTTGGCTAGCAATGGACTACTATAGAATAGCTACTTGTGCGCCACAGGACTGTTCACTGGTGACAGTAACAGAAGTCATGTACAGAACAGTAAAAAGATGTTTTGCAAGCAGAACATGCTGCTGACTAAAACTGGTAGAGAGTGAGTTTTATTTGTCCATGTGAATTATCCACTAAATATTTCTGGATGCAAATACAATGCTTTTGAAAACAAATATGATGCTGCACGGTACCAGGTAACATCTTGAAAAAAACAGCCCAAACTTCTGCCATGTTATCAACCAGTGTGTTTTCCTTCAATAATTTAGAAAGAATTGATTATAGAGCACCAGAATGACTGAAAAACTGAGAAGGCATTCCCTCAGATATTTCCTCTAGCCATTCAAGATCAAACAAGATTTATGCTCTTTTTTTTTTTCCATAAAATTCATCACCAAAAGCTAATAGCAAGAGTGAAGTTTTTATGTCAAAATATCTTGTCATCGCTGAGATCAAGGGGCACATTCTTTGCATCACGACAGCAGGATTCAGCCCAAAACTTACAGGAAAACTATATTACACGTATGTAGAAGATTAAAGCAGTTTCTACAGAGATTTGTATTTAAATATCTATTTGGAACTAGCATTTAAAAAATTATGCATGCAAATTATTCTCAAATCACAGCACCAATACATTAAATTGGAAGTTCTGTGTATTTGAGGTTTCAGTTCAAACTGTTAATTGTGAGTAAACCAAACCTAATTGTCAGCTTTCATTACTTCATATGTAATCACCATTGAAGACACAGAAGTTCATAGATCACATCAGATTCTTAAATGATTTGAAATTAGTTTGAAACTAGTTTGATAAAATAGAAATTATGAAAATGAAGAATTTACCCAGCTAAGGTCTAATGCCAAGTTTGACAGTAGTTCCAGTGTTCCTATCTGAGATAGACTACTTTTAAAATGGAGAGAAAATAAAGAGCAGAGGCACAACAATAACAGCACTGAATGCATCTAAAAGAAAATAGCTTTCAGTTGATGTGCAACTATATGATTATATTCCCACCATCAGTCAAATCCAGCCCCTTCTGCAGATGTTTATTCTTTTCTCTCCTGTTTGGTTATTATGGTTCATTATGTTGAGGGACTAAGCTGATTGAAATGTTCATTGAGATGACTGCTGCAGTAAAATGCGTAAAAGAAAAAAAAAAAAAAGGAACGCAGGGAGGGCAGGAGGAGAGGGAGCTTTTTATAACTCAGTAGCACTGATTGCTGCATCAGAAACAGTGTGAAAGAAAGGGTGGGGGGAGGCTAAATACATGGCTTTTTAAAATAACAATAAATCATACGCCATATATAGGCCAAAAATGAAAGAGGCTCTGTGTTCGGATGTAAACTTCTGGCAAGACCTGGTTTGTTGTCAGGTTCCCAGACACAAAATAGACACTCTGTTCACTTAGCATGAAGCCCTGCAAGAAGCGGGGAGCTCCGGAGACTCTTGGCTCTTCTCGAGTCTCATTAGGTCTGCATATTAATGACTTGCAGCAAA
>NW_008824233.1:7539418-7542411 GCF_000699105.1 Pygoscelis adeliae | reverse complement strand
ATCGTTAAGGGCACAGTGACTACAGCGGCAAGAAAATAGAGGACGTTAACAGAGCACGCGGGTGAGGCAGCGCTGCTATGACAGTACGGAGTCCCTTGCCCTGGTATCTTCTAAGACGGGGGGGTCAGAAGAAAAAAATGGACAACTGGAGAGACTCTGGCAGTATTTTGTATGACACGCTTGTAGCAAATCCTGATACATGATAGAGCACAGAGGAAACAAGGGGAAAGAAATCACTGTATTGAATCAAGACATACCAGACCTTTGGAGACTGTGGTAGGGAAGAAAGCACAAGCATTTGTGGCTGAAATGCAGTGTGAGGGCGAGAACGAATTCTAATGCATAGGCTCTAAACAAATGCCCCTTTCAGAAGAAAACTGACAGTATGAGAGCAAAGACAGCAAGCTGTACACATGGGAATCACACTGCAACGTATATATTTTCTAGGTGATTCAAATCAGTCTTTTAAAGCATTTCTCTCCTTTGTCAGGACTGAAAGAAATGTACTTAAGAATACCTTAGCCTTATTAACATGGAGATCACTTACACTATATGGTGCCTCAATTTGAATTAAAAAACAATCCTCAAAAAATGCGAAGGTATTACACATTCAGAGCACCCGATGTGTCTCCACTGATCCCCAGCAAAAATCCTCACAGTCTGGCTGTCATTCAATCACGGGGTTCATTCTTTCCCTTGGGAACTCCCCCTGCACTTCACACTGCCATGCCGGCTGAAGTGCCTGCTAAACAAAATTGCCTAATGCTTTGAGATTCTGCAAATCTGCCGTTGAAAAAAACGCACTCTAAAATGTACCGACAACTTTGTTTTAATGTGCAGGAAGTTTTGCTACAGCAAATGATGCAGAATAACATACCACCGCCCCCCTCCCCCCCCAACCAAATGAGTAAAATAAACTCTGCCCCGTGAATGGAAGGAGTTCAAAATTGTCTCCTTGCCCAGGTAACTGTAGTAGCAAGCTGACTTAAACCCAGCCTCCCATACCATACGCTCACATTATTTATGCCACTCTTGTATTATATTGTAAGTAACTGTTCTTTCTAGTCTCCCTACTTAAAGATCTACTATTTCCATTCTCTTATCAGACTTACCAGAGGATTGACCTCGATTAGTGGCATCATGATCACTGTCTCCTTGCTCACTGTCTCCATGACCACTGTCCTTAGAGCTTACTATGTCTGCTTCCTGGAATGCAGAACTAGACACAGAAACATCTTTACATTAGAATAAACATGAAAGAGGAACTCATAAAACATTCTTCTGCCATCACATGGCCAAACACGGTGCTGCATTCACCCACTCCAGCCTGCTGCACTGCTTCTGCAGAGATGCTCTGTCCACCATAAACAAAACTGGCATTTTCAGACCTCGGTAGTCTAGCTGAAACGGACAGTAAGCATTATTACTCCGCCTGGTTTTCATGTAATTGGTATCAATAATTCGGTAGTATTTACTTAAGCCGGATAGCTAAATTTTAACTCAGGGAGATCAATGTTTTCTGGAAGGCCCTACAGAAGCATTCATAAGTATTTAAAGCACGTTTTAGGCTAATACAAAATGAGATTTTGTTCTCTTTGCAGTTGGTTTTGAAACCAGTTCAGAAAAGCCGTAATTCAAACTCATTTAGTCGACGATGTTTTCTTTAATACGTCTACATACATTCAATCTCCCATTGCTTTACTACTGTTTTACATCTGCAGTAAACACATTTCTGCACCCCATTCAGACTTGCTAAAGCATGCATTAGGAAAACAAGGCTAAGGAGCTCGTACCTGTTTACTCGTCGGGGTCTGTCAACTAGATAACTGAGCTCAGCACGCTGATGTTTTGTCTAGGAAAAAGAAAATATTGGGAAATATTTTAACTCCCGATATTTCTGTAACCAGCATCAGAAAATATACCAGAGCAGTTCACCAGATTCACTATAAATGGTAATGTTTAGCTGCAAGTAGGCCTACACAATCTGTTTCTAGGATGTAAGGGAAAAAAACCCAGCCCTTGTTCTTATTTGCACAGATGGGAAAGCATGAGGGATTTTTTCCTCAGTTTTTTGGGATGAGATCCTGACACGTTTTCTCACAGTGCATGCTGTGGAGCACCACAAGGACTCCCACAAAAATCGAGAGAACTATTTCTAGAGTTGTGTGCTACTTAGTCTGAGAAAAAACTTATTGTAATCTAGTTTTCAGCCTGTTTTTAATTCCAGTGTATAAAAATAGGGGGAGACAGTACAGTTCCTGCACTCTAAGGAAGAAAATACATTGAGATACCCTCGAGTCCTTAGAAAGGCAACAGAAGACTGAGTTTTATAGACATTTTGAGGAAAGGTCAATCTTACAGGCCAATATTAGAAATTTTACTGCAAAACTTAACGCTTTAGAAAACATCATTCAAACCACCTTCGCCAGACTGGACAGTATTCAGGTTTCAGTATTCATGTTAGGAGAGAATGTGAGAATGTGTTGGTTTCATTAGTGCTCAGGCAGAGAGGTACTGAGAGCTATGAGCTAACCCAGTAGAAAATGATTAACAGGGGAGTAGGAGGGCATGGCGTATGCTTTGATAGAAATTCTCTACCCGCTAGGTAACACAATATAGGCAACATGTTTAACAGGAAGGGACGTTAAGGCTTTGCATATAATTTCACGGAAACTCTTTCTTGATGCTTCCCTTTGCAAACTCAGCTTTGGGTTATAAAGAGCTGTTCCGATAAAGTAAAGAAAAGTCAATTAACAAACCCTAATTCACAAATTAATTAAAGTTCCTGCTAACTGTAGAGATTGTCACAGTCCCAGAGGGGGGTTCCCCCAAAGCCTTACTCGCACAGGCAAAGATTTCAGGAAGAAAGGAGACACAGTTTAAAAACGTTGCTTCAGAACACCCTGTGATTGCGCCTCACGTCACTTTGTTACTGTCAGCTGCAGGGACCCTGTGAAAAGCACTGCACCCCCCCCACCTCCCACACACACACC
>NW_008824233.1:7535508-7536682 GCF_000699105.1 Pygoscelis adeliae | reverse complement strand
TCTGCACTGCGTGGGAGAAGTAGCTGTTGGGGGTGATCTCGTAGGTGCGCAGCGAGTTGGTGCCCACGTCGGGGTCGAAGGCGCTCTCCAGGATGAAGCGGGTGCCCGGCGTGGCGCTCTCCGAGATCTCCACGGTGAGGTCGGGCTCCGGGAAGGAGGGCGGGTTGTCGTTGATGTCCAGCACCTCGATCTCCACCCGGAATAGCTCGAGGGGGTTCTCCAGGAAGACCTCCAGGTGCAGCAGGCAGGAGGGGCTTTGCTTGCAGATCTGCTCCCGGTCGATCTTCTCATTCACGTAGAGCACCCCGGTTTCCAGGTTGAGCTCCAGGTAAGGGCTGCGGGAGTTGGGCGCCGTCTGGAAGCGGCGAGCCGAAAGTTTTGTAATGTCCAAGCCCAGGTCCTCGGCGATATTCCCACGAACGTGCCCATGCTCCTGCTCTTCCTGCACCGTGTAATGGAGCTGGCAAAGGGCCCCCTCCACCATCCAGAGCAAGTTGATTTAGGGGGGGTGCTAGATATTATTTCTTCTGATTCACGTTAGGATTTTTTTCTCCCCCATCTCCCTCCTTTTTGTTACGAGTATTATTGTTTCACACGCTGACCAAATGAAGAAGACAAGCGTCCCCACTTCATCTGTGATCTTCGAAATAAACGGCCAACTAATAATAGCTATTAGCTGGATGTATCTAGAGATACACAGTAGCCCGCTTTTATTTATTCCGAGAGTCTTGGCACTGCACAGCGGCAGCAGCAGCGGCGGCGGCGGGGCAGCAGCAGCAAATCCCAAGGAGGAAATCTTTATATTTCAAGATTGTCCTCGGTGTGTCTTCCTGGTGGGAGCTGGAGGGGTAGATGCTGCTGGAAGAGCCCTCTTCATGATGCAAGAAAAAGGCAGAAAACCGCGAAATTTAAAGAAAAAAAATTACAACCCGCAAAAAGATTTTGTATCAAAAAAGGCAGAGAACAGCTTTGCTACCCAAAACTTTCATTCCCTGATTTCTCTGGGATTTCCTCTTTTTTATTTAAAGATTTTAGATTTTTCTCTCTTCTATTAATAGTCTTTCATTTTCTTCTTCTATTGCTATTATGTTCATCATCATCACTCTGCTTTTTGTGGATGTGCCGATCAGTTTTTTTCCTCTCTTGCTGCTTTTGCGTCTAGCCCCTCTCTCTC
>NW_008824233.1:7533658-7534125 GCF_000699105.1 Pygoscelis adeliae | reverse complement strand
AGCGGCTATAGCACGTCGAGTGCTCGACTGGCGCTTTTGATCACCGCGCTGGGATGGGAAGCTCCGCCGGCCCTGAGGAAGGGCTTAGCACCCAGGGGTGAATTTCGAGGCGGGTGCCCACAGACCTAACCCCTAGCTGCGTCAGTGTCCCGTACCACCCGCGGGCTTCTTACAACTGAAGATCCACGTCCGTAACTTTACAAAATGAAGAAAGTAAGAGTAACCAGGATTAAGTGTTTGTAATTCTTGCTTTTATTTCGCAAAACGTTATTTTATTGTTTCTAAAGAGCAACGCAAAGCAGGTACGAGCAGCTTCTGCCTTGACCCCATCCATCTTTGATCCGTCAGGGAGCGGTGGCTCCCTTCCGTACCTGTCAGTGAACACATGCTCGGGTGCGCTTTCCGTTGCGGAAAGGCAGGACTGCACGTTTCCAAACTTGCGCCCGCATCAGACGCACCTTCGCCTT
>NW_008824233.1:7501237-7532185 GCF_000699105.1 Pygoscelis adeliae | reverse complement strand
CTCGGCGGTGCGATCCCCCCCACCCGCGTTTCACAGCGCACCCGGGTCTCCATTTTGTGTGAGACGGCCGGAGGCAGCGCCCGGTTCCTCCGCGGGCTCCGCGGTGTGTAAAGCCCCCAGCAGTGAATTAAAAGCGCCGACGATCTGAGGCAGCCCTCTAATGCGAAATGACAAATTGCACTTAGGCGATACATGAACGAGAAAATGATTTATGGATTTTCACGACGGTCTGAGCAAATGAAGGCGACATGAATTATACATCCTAATGCGCAGTATATCATTTTCTAATAACACTGTTTTAGTTCTAATGCTGTACGCCGCTCTCTTCGATAGGGGGTATTGATTAAATAAAAAGTCCGAGGGCTGTCTTTAAACCGGACGCGTATCTTCTGCAGGCACCAGCTGAGGTTTATATATTTACCTCTTGCTAAAGCGGAGGGCTGTCATCGGACCCCTGACACCGTGGCTTTTAGTTTTTCCATCTGTCATCATTTAATTTGGCAGTTACTTCGCCAAATGAAGACTAATCTTTCGTATCGCTGCATTTCGCTCCATGCTGCGATTTAGAAATGTAAATAGATGACATCAGGTTTGTAAATCCACCATGCTGACAGGGATAGCACCTGGGTAAGTCAAACCTTTCCTGCCTGCCAAAATCCTCACGTGCCTCTTTGGCACCCCAAGTACAAAGGGGCATTTTCTAGCAAGGAGAACGTATGCTAAATAATACTCCTGCTCAACCAGAACTTCCCTAGCATCTCCATTTACCAAATCTCACGGATTATCTTAAAGATAAAAAACTTTGCATTTAACTCACACACTGGGAGAGTGAATCGACACGAAAACCTGCGTGCATGTGCATACAGCGAGGAAGAACCGTCAGCTAGGGAGGGGGCTTAGCCCCAGATTCAGCCTGCATTAGTGCCCCAGGGCCAGGGCTTCCTCTCTCCCGCAACCATGTTCTTTTGCCCTTCATCACAGAGTAGCGATGAAGTCATGGTGACATAAGCCATGAACATTCCCAGTTATGTCAATGGTTCCTAGTCTAAAATATCACTCAACTTTAAAAAGGACAAACAAGTCCTGGCCTTTCATGAAACAGGATAAAACAGATGGGGAAGATGGAGGTAAAGGATTAATGCGTTCATTTCGGGGGGTTAAATCAGTGATTACTGGGGAAGAGGTGAGGAAATGCTTCATTTCTCATTACCCAAGTGCAGTATTTCCATTGTTCAGACACAAAAGGAGTCACACAAGTAAGGAAATGCCCAAATGCTGCGTTTTGGATTAAACAATCACTTTCCTAACCTGGACAATCATAGCTTTGGGTGTAGAAAGCTAATCCCCATTGTTTAGTTCAGCCACCAAAATGATCTGGTTCTATTTTAGGTATCCGTTTTAGGCTGAGGAACATTGTGGCCTCTTTGCTGTCTGGATGTTAAAAAACACACTGAGAATTGGACTTCTCCCCCCCCAAATCTCCTAGATTGTCATTACTTGGTTTAATTTTAATTATCTAGGTTTAAAAAAACCCCAACAAAACCCACCTGGGTTCTCCTTCGAGAGAATTAATAACAGCTCTTAGTGCAGGAACGATTACTGGAATCAATGATGTGATTAGGATTGTAAATAAGAAGTAAAAGATGTCACCATTAGAAAAAGCCTGCTTTGCTAACAGGAAGATGTGTATGTTTTACTGATAGGGCCGTAGGATGAAAATCCTGCTTCAAACAGAGGTCGATAGAGAACAATTTCAGAAATTAACTAAGAGGCCTGATTAAGGTTATTTGTGTCAGAGGGAAAGGTCCACTGCCACCACTCCCTCAATGGATTTCTCTCTTAATTGCCAATGAGGAGACAAAACAGGAAGGCTAGACCATTTGGCTAATCAATAAAAAAAGCCTGCCTTCACGTTTGCCTGAGGAACACTCCTTGGGTCAGATCGATGTAGCAGCCACCAAAGTTCTTGCAGAGGTCACACCAGTGATCAAGACGTTTTCTGATGGCTTTTAAACAACGCTGGAGCCAAGCATCTGCCACGAGGTTGTAAACGTAAGCAGAACTGGAGATACGATGTTAATCATCATCCTCATGCTTATGGGAGGACTCCTGGTGATAAAAACAACTCATCGTATTTATGACCTTAGACAGCTGTTTTAATAAATGAAGACAAAATATTACTTCATTACATGCTTCGCACTGCACTAGTGATCAGATATGATGGAGCCTCTCCAGAAGGTGCTGGGAGTCGTTCTGAATAAGAATTGCAGTGGATGCACCACAGTCCAGAACGGAATTACAGTGGATGCATCCTACAGGGGTTTCTTAAGGCCAGCTTCTGCCTCCTTTTCCTTGCCCCCAAACATTCATACAGATTTCAGGGAGACCACTCAAGCGGCGAGAGGCTGTCCAGTGTGAAACAGCAGACTGGTGCAGCCCATTGCTGTTATCCCACCTTCTCCAGTTTTCAGAGCCTATCGTAATGTTTATTGCAAAAAAAAAAAAAAAAATCCCAGCCTGTTTTAATGACTTGTGTTTTTAGCTGATTCAAGTCTGCATTGAAATAAATATAAGAAAACTCTGGTTTTTCACAGTTAAGCTCTCAACGCTTTCTAGCAACTAGGCCTTTTTGCAGTGTCCAGATTGGACCAGCCAAGGTCCTGGTCACTTCAAAACACTAATTTCTGTATGCATGGCTTTACACTAACCAACACACGTTTGGCCTGATTCCTATAAGCTTGCCTCATGTCCCATTATTTTTAATCTATTAATTAATGGCAAATCTGACAATCTTGAACTTAACGCTTATTGTAGTGCTGCAGATACATTATGAACTAATGAAAATGACTTTATACAAGATGATCAGCCAAAAATACATATTCCTTTTAATTTGTTTACTTGCAGATGGGAGATGACATCTGTATCTAACTTACCTCACAGAAGATCTTTTGTGATAAAATACTTTCCAATAAGGCAAATTACTTACCATCTAACTAGAATTTTCAGAAGGCTAGTTTACTCCATAGATAGTCCTGGTACTGCATCAGCTGAGAAGCAAAATATTGCCAAATCTATCAAGACGGGCATCATCAACCCACTATTTTCTGTATAAATTTCTTTTTTTATGATATGGCTCAATCAGCTGCACCCATTTCTTTGAACTTCATTGAAATACAGTTGACCTGTATCTGAATTTAACAAATGCTGCTAAGCTTGAATGATTACTAGAGCAAATGAGGACAAAACTGCAGTGGAAAACTCCAGTTGCCTGAGACGCTGTTCAGCTTATTATACACTCAAAGCCATAGGTAGATGTAGTTGCTCAAGATAAAGAAAATTGCTCTGTTGATTTTCTTTTCAACAGCAAGTTCAAGCCTTGAACTAAAGCATAGCTTGTTTTGAGGTTCAGCTTGAAAGCAGTAGTTAAAAATATAAAAATTTTATAATACTGTATGTGTAGTGCTTGGCAGAATAAATACCAAACAAAAAATCCCCTAGATTGTTTGCCCAGAAGAATTTGCATTCTTGGGCCTCAGTGTTCTATAGGTATATAATCTCCAGCATAGTTCTATCATCTGAGTCATCACACCAACTACACAACAGATAACAATAGCACCGACTAGGAAGGGAAAGGAGAAAGGTGCGAAAAACGATGTTATAATTATGTAGTCACTTGGGAGGAGAGCGCACATCTGTATTTTTTTATAACTATTCTAGGTGGAGCTACTTTCACTATCAATAGTTAAAGACTGCATTTTTCTGTTTGAGTCTTCACATGGTAAGACCCTGTACTCGGGTGCTTGCTTTTTCTCCTCAGATTGCATCTGGCTAGCGTCAGCTTTTCCGTAGTGTTACCCACCTCAATTTGAGTACTGAGGAAGTTCCAGTTGGAAAGCAGTTTAGTCATTTATGAGGCCATAATCAAGGAAAGCACATTATTTTGTCCATGCTAAAAATACCGCAACACTCAATTCAGAAACTTTACCACCTCCACATTTTGGAAGAGTGACTTTAGCAGATGGAGGTCTCAGGAGTGCTTTTTGCCATTCTCAGGAAGATACGCCAAAGTGGTAAGTCCTTGAAAAGCCTCAGCGTACACACTCTCAGAAATTTAGAAGTTGGTCCTTGAAAAATCTGTGCTAGACATCTCCTTTCACAACTCCTGCTTAGTGGCTGGACTGCATGACAGAAACTGTGCAAGTTCATATGTTCCACGCAATTGCTGTGGAGGATGAACACCATTTTTCTCAGAGTAGTTATTTCCAGGGTTTTGCAGGCTCCTTTGTAGAGCTGCATATAGATTCAAAGCATGTGTCCACTTATCATCCGTACACCTACTACTCCCACTGGTGGTAGGGAAGCAGGAGAAAGTAGAAAAAGTAACGTATGCATATAGGACAGCACATAGAATGGCAGAAAAAGGAGGTCGCAAGTAGTAAAGTATAGAGAATTGACTAAAAGTGTAAGTGCAGCAAAACAAATGGTAAGAGAGAAAAATTAAAAAAGCATTTAGGCTTAAAAGCGAAAGGAATCAGACTATAACCACAAAGCTGAATATATCCTACCAGGCTTTTCAGCAGCTTCCTAAGTTCCCGCAGCCTAACAACAACGACAAAAAAGCTGTTAGAGTTCCCCTTCCCCTTTTATCAGCAGGCTTTACATATGCATATGGAAAAGCTTGCAACTGCTAGCTCTTACTTAATTAGGTGCAGTAGGAGTAGTCTGTGCTATAGATCTCAATGGTCCACGCTCTCGTCATTATGCAAGTGGGGGCCTGGTGTTGCTACAATTACAGTTTTTCAATTAAGAAATCAAAAGATTGTCTCTCTCAACAGAAGTCTGTGCTGAACTCCGGATCTCTGGGGGCTGTGCCGGCCCAGCAGCCGCTGCCTCCCGCAGCTGCAAGGTTGCTCTGATCAGCAGGATCTTGCAGCTATGGGGGACAGGGATGATACGCCTCACTCAGCAAAACTCTGGAAAAATTATTAACAAAGTATGCAAGTTGCATAATCAGACTTAAGAAATGTTTGATTTGAAAGTTACTCATGGTGTCGCTTCTAATGAGCCTGTACGTTGTGGTGATCTGTTACTAAAAGATCCCTCTCCGCTGCCCATCAGTCCTGCAATTTGCTCACTGGAACGGGGGACTCAAATGGTGCCAGATTTTTATTCCGAGACAAGATCTTTTCAAGAACGCTTTTGTTGTTTGATCAGTGAGCACAACGAGCAGTGCTGCTGATGTTGAATCAGAGCTGGTTAGTACCTGCAGGACTTCGGCTTCTGTTACAGTATACAATGCATGAGGAAGGAAAAGGAAGATCTTGTAGTCAAATATGTTGAATGCCAAATGCTATTGTGTGTTAACATATGTAACGTGTGCCCCGGTTCCTCCCTTTTAAGAAGGGCTACAGCAGTATTGCCAAATGTATTTTGACATGAATGGATGAATACTTGCGAAGCGCTTGGGCATGATGAGAAGAGCTCCGGAGGTGATTACAATTTTATAGGAAGTGGAGGGTTGGCACGACATGCACTAAAGAAGTCTGCAGCCACATGTGACTGTCTCCTAACATGCCCGCAACAAGCTGCTGAATCACACCTGCTTCCTTTAATAGTGGTGTTTTCTCATTTTGCAGGCTTTGCTATGCAAATCTTTTTGAAGTAACGCATGCATACACAATCATATACATATGCTTATATGTAATTATACGAACCCTGATGTTAGAGCTTGGAAAGAAATGACAGTACTGCAAGCTGTGCATGTGCGGGGAGAGGGGAATGCAGAGCAACGCCCAATGCAAAACCGCTCCTGCCTCTAGCGAGAGGCAATGTCTTCTAATTCAATGCACTTCCAAGCTCTCGGGAGAGGCTGATCAACTCCGCCACTCAAGACAGCAAAACGTTGCCCCCACGACTGGCAGGGTCACCCCACCGTGGCGGAGCTCAGCACAGCAGCTGGATGGCCTCGGTGGCTGCTCCTCCCGGCTGCCGAGTACCAGCGCAGGGCCCGGCTGCCGCGGGGAGGGAGAGCATCCTTTCCCCTGCAGCAGCCTTCCCGCACCCCTGCTGCGCTCGGCGCTCCCAGAGAGCTGCGAGCTGCAGCAGCTGCTGCTTCGAAGGGGTGGTCCGGCAAATCCTGCAGCTATGGGAGGCAGCAGCTGGATTGCAAAAAACCAGTGTAATGCCCACGCAAAAAGAGGAGCTATGCTTATTACAAATCAAAGTGGCGATGCAGCGTACTGTTGCGTAGTAATCTGCGCTGCTGTGCAGTCACAACAGGAGTGTCTGTCTCCAGAAAGCAGAGAGCTGACTTAAAGAAGTAATCAGTTCAGTGGAGAAAAATATAACGCAGGCACTGTGGTAACCCTCCATGAGCTAAGCATGAAAGTGAAGAGATTTGCAAGAAAAGGAGGGAAAAGGAAGACAAGACAGGAAGGACTCAAGTTGTGGGAAGTGTAAAATGGAAGAATGAGCCATGTAAATGTGATTTAGGGTAGAGTGGGAAGATGATAGAAATCTTGTAGGAGGGCTTGGATTTTCTTAGCTTTGAAAAGCATTTGAGAGTTTGCTGGCTTTCAGTGATTCTCATCGATTTCCCTGTAATTGGGGGAAACCTGGTGAAAGGGGGTTGTTGCTTCCTGTAAAAGGCACTGTCAAGAGCAGAGTGGCAATATTTTGGAACAACTTACCGCTATTACTGGTTGTGGTCTACTATTGGCTTTAATTGGGAAAGCCTCTTCTGGAAGAATGCGTTAGAAAGTTGTCTGCAGCTCTCCTATGCTGCTGTAGTGGTGGGCAGTAGGGACCCGGGGAACACTTGTGCCCCTCAGTTTCCACCACTCTGTAGTTTCTAAGAATCTGGAGGTGACCAGAAAACTAGTTTATAATGTTCAATTTGCTGGAAAGTAAGGACACATACTTTCGACCCTTTGCCATATTTTGCTCAGCACAGAAAGGAACAAAAGCACAATTAGGAAGGAAGAAATAGCCTTTACAGCATTAGCAAAGTGCCAATAAATAGCTTCAGAAATGCGGTTCTTATTGCAAGCAAAGATAGAAAAGCCAAATAATAGTTGTATACATTGATTTTGCAATGTAACAATAGGCTTACAGGGCAGTATTGAATAATATTAACTGAAAATCCTTGACCAGAATTCAGAAAATTATAGCATCATCAGAAGTCCTTTATCTAGAAAACTGTATATATAAAACTGTAAATTTAAATGCCCCTGTTTAGAATTTTCAATAGGTAATAAATAACCACCTTGTGTTGCGGTCTCTGTGGGAAGAGGGAGGATAATACCTGATTGGTATTCTAATCTGAGAAATCACAAAAACATGGGGGCTAGAAAAAAAATATATGTATCTAACTGTTTTTTGCCTGCCAAAATGAGCTTTCTGGGTAATAATTTGTTTCTGAAAATTTCTAGAGGTGACTGTTGTCATAAAACAGTTTCCAGAGCTTATGTGCTTTTAGGGAATGGCAAAAATTGCCATTTGATGTAGTACCAAAGTTAGAAGACAGGATTGTGCTCTTGCTTTGCTAGCGGTGGTGATTTGGAAGAACTTCTTTACTTTTCCAAAAGTTGTTTGGAACAACTTTTCCGGTAAGTTGTTCCAAAATATTGCCACTCTGCTCTTGACAGTCTTTATATATGTGTAATGGGCATAATATTATTCCTCCCCTATGAAAAAAATGAATTAGGTCCATGAGTAAGAAGGTCCTGTACAGGAATTGGACTTCATTACTGTGTATGAGTTTAATCCGAGAAGGGTTTTCTGTAAGCCTGCCTGCTGAAATGAGACAGAAGTAGAAATGACTTCTTTGGGCATCCTAACAGCAGAAGTCTGGGAACTTTTTGTAGGAACTTGGTGTGGTTTGGCAGTATGAAAAATGCGGTGTTAGATCTTCCAGTGCTGCATCAAACATGCTGTGGCCATGACCAAAATGCAGCCTGATGCAAACATGTTTGGCTTATTCAAATGTCTTCAGAATATATAGATAAGTTAATTTTGTAGTGGCAAGGTTTACTGCTTGTCCCCTGTATGCTGGATCATAGGTAACATCTGTCTTGGCTTGGAAGAAGTCAGTAGATATTCCGTATTGCTTGATTTGTCTAATTTACTAGGATTGTGATGGTATGATTAACTTGAACCTGATCCAGCTTGTTATTGCTGGATGATGAGATAGCATATCCAGGATCTATCTTCTAATGTATAAAGATGCTAATCATATATTAGTAATCTAAAAAGCCTAGCCTAAATTTATTCAAATACCTGTAAAATTCAAATAGAGGTTTCCTCAGTACCATCTGGTTGCCAAATGTGGCATTAGGCAATAATAGCTTTCCGTCTGTGAGAGTGGTAGAAAAAAATTTACAAAATGGTTTAACCTTTCTGGCTATGAGAGCATCGTAACTTTGACATCTGTTCTAGCCCCACTTAAATCACTGGAGTTTTTGACACAGAATTTTTTACTTGGGGTAAGATGAGATCCTGCTTGTAGACATGGCTTCATTTGTCCTACAAATCTGGGTGTGTTTGTCAGCCAGTGGACAGCTGTTCTTTGATCATATTTTTGGGGTTTTGTTTTTGTTTCCTTTTTTTCTCTTACAGGAACAATAGAAACGTATTTTCTCTGGCACTCTCTGCAAACAGTAGAAGCCTTGCCTGAAATTAGGAATGGTCAGTATCCAACCAGCCTAAGTTTTAGTTAAAATGTTTTGGAATCATGTTCCTTGTTTTTGTCATTTGATGCTATATTCATTTTTTGGCCTTGCTCTACAATATATACATGCACACACACGCATACATACAAGTGGAAGTAAAACTGTCAGTTACAGAAGTCTGACTTTGCATTTAATGAACGTGAAATTGTGATGAAAAGCCCGTAGGTAGTTGGGACATGGAAGAAATGCAGAACCAGGACCCTGGAACCAGCAATACAGAGAGCATTTTCTAGAAAGAAAAAGTATGTCCCACTGTCCCCCCAGTTTTTGGCAAATAATTTTTCGTTCAGCATCAAACTGAGGGATAAAATGGTAGTTATCTTCACTGTGAATAATGATACATCTCAGAATAGGGAACCAAGCTTCTATGCCTTGTTGTGTTTTCCTTTTGTTTCCTCAGACCAAATGAATTGGATTATATTGTGGGGCAAAATGCTGGAAGTTTCCATTTTAAAAATTATGGTAAGTAAAGTAAATAGAAAGAAAGCATTTTTATTGTATTTTTGTGGAGGTTATAACCAGAGTTGTTTTCTTACAGCTTTAAGCTGAGTTGTTACAAGCAGTTATTCTTATGGAGTCAGTATGGACCAGATCCGAAGTTGTTCGAGCAAATAGAGAGATTTCCAGTGATTTCAGTGTTCTTTTGATCAGGCCCTTAACCTTCTAGAAAATGGTGAGCTTAATAGGACTACTGTGTACATGGTGCTGACGGTGTATGGAGTTCACTTTTGTGGCTAAAGGAGAAGAAGGAGATTTACTAACTGGTTGGTTGTAAGTATTGTTTTACTTCATTGTCATTCTATTCCCTTTCCAGCTGTTTTTGTATATAAAAAGTTCAAGTAAATCCCCTTTAAAAGGTCTGTTTTTGTGTTAAGGTACTTAAAGTTTAATGTCTTTGTGTCAGAGAGCTTTTATGAAAGAAGATTTGTCCAGGCATATCCTGTAATAAACATCTGGAAACTGCAGGAGTTGACTAATGGTAGCTATATAGCAAGAATACGGTTTAACTAGCTGGCTTTACATCAGGATTAATTTTCCCCTTTGGTTTTTTTTTTAATCTTCTCAATTTACTTGTTTATTTTGTAATCTGAATATTTATGTCCTATCGTGATTAAATGGCCATAAATAGTCTTCTGGTTTGTAGGTAGTACAAAACGCCTCATCCTGGATTGATGCAGAGAGGGCTGTATGAAAGCAGATTACATCTGTGCATGGTATTCACTCATTAAGTGTTTGAAGAGTAAAGTTGCTCATCTTTAAAGACAACTTCCTTTAGTACAAAATATGTAGGAAAATTTCTAGATTAGTCAAAAGCAAAAGCTGCCACAGAGGTAATAGGCATCATTTGTGTGTGGGCCAGAAGTTTAATTAGGATTAAGCAAAACAGAAAGCTAGAGCTTTAGCCTATCTGATATAAGCCAGAAGTGAAAACCCTTAAACAATTTGGGGTGGGGAGGGAATTTAAGGTTTTTACAAAATGGAAAGGGAAAGGCAGTGAATAGTTTCAGTAGTAATAATGGAGATGAGGAGGAATTGCAGAAAAACGATAAAAGAATAAGGAAACATATGTTTGCAAAGGTCCCAGAGAGAAAATTAGGTAAGGAAAGTTCTAGCAAATAAGAAGTAGAATATGAAGTGGTAATCCCTCCACTACATTTATAGTCCTGTGAATGAACAAGCAAAACCGTAATCCTTATTTTGGATGCGATGATGCTGAAGGGTAACAAGCTGTAATGACAAGAGCCACTGTCAAAGTTCTCAGACGACAGTAGGAGGTTTTAGAAAACAATTTTAAGTGTATGACTTAATCGGTAATTTTTGGAGAATTATTATCACTGACAGTCCAGGAACAGATTAATTGAGTGGACATGCAGAAATAAAGTTATCATCTCCCAAATTTAGCTGCACTTACCTAAAGTACAGCTTGACTCTTACAGACGAAACGAGGCTAGGTCAGTCAGGGTGGAAGTCAGTCGAGTGAGTCAGCCCTTGGGCAGAGGCACAACCTAGATTCAGTCCGTTGAGCAATGGAAACAGCCTTACCACGTGCCACCAATGCTTGCTGGGGCAACACCAAGAAAGGCTTACCGGGAGCGCTGGGCCACCAGTAGCGCAGTGGAGATGATGGTGGCCGAGGACCCGGAGGAAGCTGGTTCACCTCAGGACCTCACTGCCTCTCAGAGCAACTCCACTGCAATTATTCCCCCCAGGCCTTCCAGCAAAAGGAAGATTTTAATTACTTTGCGGAAGAAGGAGAAAAATAACGATGTAAATGAGAAATGCATGTGGCTACAGATGCTTGCAGGTGTTTGCTGTCAATCCCTTTGTTTGTTCAAAAACTCCTCAGCCCCATTTGATTCTGAAGGAGGAAAAAATCTGCTTCTGAGATATTTAAAACTAATTTTGTTCTCATTTATGTGGGAAGATAAATTGTGATACTTACGAAACTATTTCATTTTGATTGTGTGTTTTAAAAGATGTTTAGTATTCAAGCATGGTCTAGATTTAATCCTAAAAAGTTTATCTTATTGCTCTGTGTATTTCACCTGCAGATCCAATCTTGAAAAAAGCAGATGACGAAGCTGCAAGCAGTGTCTCATTGTATTTCTCTGCTGTGTTACCTCAGTTTTTTCTGAAGAGGCCTGCCTTAAGAGGCCACGCTTTCTAAGCCCATAGACTGCCTTGTATCTCAAACTGCCAATAAATGCCAACTAGTATTTATTACGGTGTTGGTGTGTGGTTCACATTAAGAACAGCAGGATTACTTTTAAAACTGGAGTGGCTGCGGTCTGTTGCAACGGTATGAGCAGGTAGTGGGTCTTTCCAAGTAGGGGTCAGCCATAAATAAACTTTCTCAGACCAGAACTGTGCAGACTTGCGCATTTTGAGGTTAATCAGTGCTCATGTGGTGCCCCTCCCTCCATCATCAATCTTTTAACAGAGGAGTGCAGGGAAGAGCCATGCATAGGCATCGTCTAAGTTTGGGTTGTGTCTACCCTGTGCGACCTGTGGGCTCATGCTTTTATCTGTATCCTGATTCCGTAGTGGGAGAAGACTGCAGGAGACATTAGCTCTGCCCTTCTCCCTTTCACCCAGTGTAATTTGGATGGGATTATTGGAGTGCTCGGGTTAGTTCATTGCCCTGAGCACGTGGGAAGCTGGGGTCCCCTGTGTGTCCTCTCCCCCTTCTGTTTTACTGACTTCCTCCTAAGCAAAGAGGCATTTTCTCTTTTTTCTTCCTTTCCCCCAAATGTGATTCTGCCATTATTTTGTCATGTGTGGAGGTGACTTCAGATTACGTGGTTTGGGTTTGTCTCTCTTTGCTGGCTTGACAGGTTGTATGGAGCCTACTTGTCCACGCAAACACTTAAATTAAGTGCCCGAGGTTAGCCAGTGGGGAATATGCCTTGAACCCTCTAGCACAGACTTCCATGTGCTAGATCAGACATAATACTTGCCTCAGATTTGATAACTAATTTGATAATTTGATTTTAATTACACGGATGCATGTTGTTAGTGAAGGAATATAGTAAAATTTAATTTTACTATTATAGTATGTAGTATGGATTCAGTTTTTAAGTTGAAATGGTCTCACATAGGGTCAAATTCTTCAGAGAATTCCATATTTAAAATCAATTGATTCAGACAATTTTTTTCGTTAATGAAAAGAAATCTAAAATACTTGTTTGAAACTGGCTGAAATGAAGTTTACTTCTGGTTTTCACACTTTCTGCAATTATGTGAAATAGTAGAGCTCAGTTTAATTGACCATGCACAATGTGTTTGCAGGTTACTAATTTTAAAATCCAAGGATTTATGTTAAAGTTAGAATTTGAATGAGGTAAGTAGACAAATACAGATTTTTTATATACACTAAGCTTTTCACTCACTAGGATGCTGATGCTTAGATACCCTATTTAATGATAGTTAATACATGATACTGATTTTGTCCCTGCTGTGTTCATTATTAACCTGAGAAGGTAATGGAAATCTTATTAGACTCAGTACTGGATATTAATACTGTGCCTGACTATGGTATGAAAAAAATGAAGAAAGAGCCTGCAAACATTTGTAAGTTAATTGCCTGACTTGGAAACCACTAATGTACATGAGTAACATTTACTCATGCAGATTGTCTCAGTGAATTCAAAATCCCTCCCATGGGTGGTTGCAGAATAAGGCCATAAATCACACCTTTAGGGAAAGTCTAAGAAATGTTAATGGGAAGGCACCCACAAGGTACTATGGAAACTTAATAAGTTTTCATTAACAGTATTTTAAAGGCATATATAATTAAATAAAGGTACTGGTCAGTGCTTAAAAATAAAGAAGAACCAGAAGTTGAGCTTAGTTTGCCTATATATATTAAAAAAAAAAAAATCTGGAGCAGCCATCTGCTCACAGTAGTTACTTCTATTCTACGTGACAACCACAGCCACCACGTCCACGTTCCTTCACACCTGATACACCAAACTCAGTGGCTGAGTTACACATGCCTCCACATAGGTTTTTCATTTATTTTTGTGGCTGGCCAGCATTGTAGTAGCATCAGTAGTTGGGCAGGTACCTGAGCCACGGAGGAGCCTGGCACCCTGCTTTCACATGGGAAGTGATGCCAGGACAAATACTGATGGCACCTGTCTTACGGCTAGGTGAAAATGCAGTGATGGCCCACCAGGGTTTCAGCTGTGTCTGAACAGGGTAGCAACACCTAATGGCGACGATGACAAGCTTATGGCCAAACACAACTCCTGTCTCAAGGAAGGTGGCCTTTTTTACCACCTGACTGCAGGTAAGTGGTTATCACTCCCCTTCTGGGTGAGTTTATTTGGGTGCCTGTAGCCAGGTGCAAAGATGCTCTGGAAGTGGGATATACACAGCTTGAAGGTATAAAGCAATTATTTATCGATCAGCACATACAAGATATAGCTAGCATTTAACAAGCTCCTAGGGTGCTACTCCTGATAAGGCAGCTGGGGAGGCTTTGCTGTCCATGCAGGCATCAGTTAGGAGGGGAGGGCTTGGTCTGTAACTCCCTGAAGCAGGTCGTTGCTGTCTTTCACCAGTTCCTTCAGCACTGGTCACCTCCTCTGATCAATCTCGCTGGCCTGGCTAGATTTCCTGGTATGTTTGATTTGTGTGTGGGTTTTTTGTTGTTGTTACTGCATTGGATTTTTTAGAATTGTGTATTTTTTCATGTTGGTGTGTTTTTTTTCTGGGTAGCTGGCTGGGAGGCAAGGGCACCCTGGGGAGGCGGGGGCTAACAGCACCCCAGACAGAGTTGTAGTGAGACGTAGTGCGGTGGCAGTACCCATCCTTACCAGCCTGCTGCTTGCAAGTGTCCTGTCCTGCCTGTGGGTGACCTGGGCCCTATGTCAGCTGGAGGATTACCAGCCCCTGTTAGTTGCACAGGTTGCTTGCTCTCAGCCCAAATGGTCTTTACTACCAGCCATGTGAGTTGAGCAGAAGGTGGAGGAGGAGAAAATGGGCCTTTCTAAGGGTGAGCCCCAGGGCTGACTTCAGATACTCACTAAACCTACAGAACTATCATGCAAAAAAGTGAATTTTGTTACATTGAGTCTTTTAATGTATTTCCTTCTCCCTGCTCTGGCAGTATCTCATGCAGGCTGGTGGTGAGGTGAGGTCCCTCCTTGGTGCAGGTCCCTTGTGCCCCTGCTCCAGCAGGGTGCTGGCACCATGGGGGCATGGTGGTCACAGGGAAGACCTCAGTGGGTGCGCGGCCACTGCAACAGGCCCTGCTCTCTGCAAGCATGAGGCCATGGGATGCAGGAAGGCAGGCCCTGTCTCCACCATAGTGCTTGGGGAGCTCTCATATTCAACAGGGTTCAGAGAGCTTGGAAATGCGTGACTGGATCCAGGTATTTCTTCTGGTTGGTTTGGCTTGATCTATGTATTTTCTGGTTTTGGCAGATGACCAAGCATCAGAAACTGTGGCAGAATTGGCATTCAGGTACTTGTGGGTGATGAGGATTTGGGGCTTGACCACCAGGAGTGTCAGGATGAGCGTGCTGCCTGGAGAGGTCAGTCTTGGGATCAGGAACCAGGCTGACAGTTTTGGAGGTAGATCTTCAGTCTATGGACTTTGTTACAGGACTTCTCCAGGCACTGATCAGCCAGAAAACCTTTTTAGCTGCCTCTCCAGGTGCACAGGACTCCCAAACTATAACTTCATGACTCTTCAGCTGGCTGGAAGTATACCCACAGTGGTTGGTCTATAGCCAGCAGTCTCTGGTGGCATTAGCGGCTGGCTTAGCAGGGTCAGGGACAGAGGTGAGACGGATCTGGGGATGTGCTTTTTTATGGCATTTTTATGGCAAACTTAGATGATTAATTGGTTGTGTGTGTTGGCTTTTTTTTTATAATTATATGGGCAACTATTTCTGTCTAGAGGCTTGAGTGGAGTAGGTATTGAGTTTTGCTTGGGGCTAGGTCCTCATTTTACAAGGGCGCTTTAAGTACATATATCAGCTTATTTTGAAAGCTGACATCCAAGCAGTTATGTTTTAGTTACTCATCTCTTTCTCTGGGTTTTTGTTGGAGCCTCAACGACCGGAATACTGGGCCCAGATAGAGATTCTCTGTTCAAAGTTTGTGGTCTTGTTTCTGTGTCTTCATCAAATTTTAGGTGTTTTCCCAGGCAAACTCAACAAGGTTCAGGACTTCAAGCTTGAAAATTTTGTTGGCAGGCCACAATGAAACTGGTGTAATGGAAATAAAAATGTATGTAGCATTAAATTAAATGCACGCTTTCTATGCCATCCAGATAATGAGTATATTGTTTAATTTCCTTGCAAAGAATCAATTTTCCTTATTCTATTTTAAACATTCAAAAGTATCTAAACTCTGTGCCTCTATTGTGGATGGGTCTGTGGGGTGGGAATAAACAAACAGCCTTCAAAATATGAGTCAAAGACTCATTCTTTTTCTTCAGTAGGAGCTGTGTTTATAAAATGCTTATGGATGTGGGAAATTAGAAAGGGGTAAAACAACTGATGCCAAAGTGGAAATAGTAGAAAAGAATATTTTTTGTGTGTTTGCTTGGTGTTGGTGTCACTTATCACAGTAGGTAAGCCATAGACAAAATATACTAGACAAATCATTATTAGTCTCTTTCATGGATTTGGAGAATGAGACTGTGGATGGAATAAGAGGGGTAATATTCCAAAATAGCAGACCACATCAGTGCTAGGCAGGAAGAAGTCTGAGTATTAATAGTGTAAATACAGCAGCAATCCTTGTTTCTGTCTAGGTTGCATCATGAGAAATAACATGGTGCTTTTAAAGTATCTTCAGGGTTTTTTGAACTTTCTTCTGGGGGAAAAAAAAAGATCTCTTCCTCCCCTTTGTACTCTGGTCCTATTACCACTTTTACCCATATCACATTAAACTTTCTGTGCCAGTATGAGGATAAGCTATGTATAGGACAGGTTTTTAGAAGAAATTCTTCACTACCACAGGCAGAAGAGCACCTGGTTAGCCTGGGAGTTGTATATCTAGGCGTAGCTAAAGCAAAGGCTTACGGTACCTACAAGTTATAAGTGCATTAATCAGGATGTAATTAATGTTAGTTTGCCTTGAACCTAAGAGCATGCTAAGATGGTTAATGAAACCCAGTATGTGAGTATTTTGTAGCACCGATGGCATAGCTAGATGCAACATATAACCAATGTGACCACCAAAGGGGCAACAAAGGTATTTGCACATAGGAAACATCCAAATAACAAAAAGTTGCAAGCTAAAAGTGCACAGTGTCCTACCAAATGCACAGGGCTGAGTAGCAAAACCAAGATAAGCATTATTGGAAGCAGATGAGCCCCCCTTTGGAGGGGTGGGGGGGAGTAAGTTGCACAGAAACCTCAAGGAGGAAGAAAGGCAGAGAAGAAAAGGCAAGCCTGTCTCAGTCCCAGCTTTCCTAGCTGAGGAGCTGTCAGTCAGGCCTGATCATCACCTCTGCAATGAAGAACTACCATCAGCTCTGTGGTGCCACGTGCCACTTGCAGCTGGTTTAGGATAGAGGTGTGAAAGGCTGACAGTTCTGCATGCAGCAAAAATGATTAACAAGGCATAAAGGCTAACTGTTAGCGTGTTGCTGCCAATGAGTGAGCTTAATAATGTTTTGTTTTAAAGTTTAAAGCTGGCCTGATTTGTCAGTCTTCTAAGCTTTTCCAGCATAGTGCACTCTAATTCCCTAGGCGATATATTGAGATAATATGTACTAATTTGCAGCATAGAGCTGCTTTTCTTGACAAAGTAAAGTTGCAGCCAGAAGGAGCAGAAGAAAGCTAGCGTGTTTAGAGGAAAGGAGATGGTTGTGCTCTTTTACTCTTTGAAGAAGAAATCTGTATGACCATAAGACTATGATAGTTGGCTTCGGCTTGAAGACAGCCATGGATGGGGGAAGAGTAAGAGAAAGGTCTGAGGATTGACTGTCCCATTAAGGACAAGTGCTTCACTGTTGTGATTTAAAACTCACACTTGCTGCTGCTCTCACAAACGGAGGCAGGGCTTTAAAATGGACTGCATGAGTTCAGCCAGAAGTCAAGGAAGGACTAATTGCTAACAAAGAAGGTGTCCTACCTTGGGAGGGTGCCATTTACAATGCATCGTTCACATTGGTGGAAGTAAGTGGTGTAAGTTTGTGGTGTAAGCTGCTGGTGCAACTGGTTTTGCTTTGCTTAATGTTTTGCTTGTGATGATCAGCCCCTTGCTAGGGAGCAGAGTGTCTCAGACCTTGGCCTATAAAATGTTGGATTAGCCTTCAGAAAGGTGGTTGCTCACAGATTGTTCTGCTTTCAAACAGTTAATGTATAACTGGGATGCTTACATTAATGGCTGCTATCTTTTCATGTCAAGTGGCTGAATTATTGGCTGGGAATGTTATGTGCTCGCATAGAGGGAAGCTTTGTGCAATGAAAACGCAGGCGTCCTTTATCTCCTTTAAAGATGTGATTGCATTTAAAAAAATAGTCTGTTACAAATAGAATATGGAGCAGTAACCCTTGCTCCTAAATGTAGGCAGTAATCTAATTTGAGCTGTAGAAACTGACTTCTTGAGCATTTGGTAAAACTTCTAATCCTTCTGGAGAAATAATTGTGTGTTAATTAAGAGCCAGAATTCCATGAGGCTTATTAGCTGTCTAGCCGGATCTGAGAAGCAGAAGGTTGAACAGAGTTAACTAAAATTTAGAACTGTTAATTAGCCTCCTTTCTTCCCAGTCTCCTTTCTATTTTCTTGTTTTTGGTTTATGTAGCACACTTTGAATGACCCGTGAGAAACTACTGTGCTTCTGACATGATAGCTCCCAATAGTAAATGCTGTACTTTACTAGCTGTGAAAGAATAAAGCTTTAAAAGAGCTTGGCTTCCCTTAGCTACAAGCTAGCTTGTTATGGAAGAAGAAATGACAGAAAGTGGAAAAAGCAGGCTGGCTAATCTTGTTAAATTGGCTGAATAATGTTGCATTCAAGATTCGTGAACTCTATGCTGGAATGCGCAGATGCTTTAATAAACTTTAGATGACCTGTGTTAGTTTAGCACTTTTTACAGGGTTCAGAAAATGTTTGATAGGCGTGTGGAAACCTAAACATGAAAGAGTCTTCCTTATAGACCTCCATTTTGGTAGTTACGAATATAGGAATTTGTGAACATGCAAAGGTTGTACTTCACTGATGCGTGCCTGGGCAAGATCGGGGAGGGGAAAGTGGACCCTGAAACCCGTTTTAGTATCTTTGAAAGTTTGTTAAGCAGCGCACCTAGAGATGTGAACTGTTTCCTGAGTTTTTCACTTGGATATTATGATTAAGTTTACTTTTTGGAGGGGAGGGGCGAGGGGGATGCTAGCATGCAGTACAAAACTCCCTGGTATTCTGGTATGACGTGAGGCGAGCTGAGCAAAACAGCTGCTATTTCAGCTCAATAGCCCCTGTACCCCCCCGTGAAATCATTTTGAGCCTGCTGAGTAGGAACAGTTTAAAGCTCTATTGTAAAAGACACAAGAATTCTATTCATTAATTAGACGTGTCAGAGTCTGCTTTGTATTTCCAACAATGAATACCATTTCATTCCAGGGGTGTAGTCAAACCCTTAAGCTAATTTGACTTCCGGCTCAGGTCCTCTTATATCTAGTGCCTCACCTTTAGATGTTTTGTTGTTCTAATCGCTGAAATGTTTATATTTTCCTTTCAGTTCATAGTATGTCTCAACTAAGACATTTGCATTAATATAAATGCATTTGCCTAATACAGATGCACTGCAAAACAGAATATGCATCAGAATGACTAATCCTGGTAATTGAACTGGTTTCACGCCAATATGGTGTGCCTGTATTTTAGTTCACAGCTTTGGCGGAGTGGGGGAGAGGGCCAAGCGGGAAAGGGAAATGGATTAAGTGCAGTGTAGATAGCCCTTGAATTATAAATGGAAAAACTACTTGGATCTGTAAAACTGTCCTTATCGCGCAGATTAGAGTAGTTGTGTCGTATGACTATCATATGTCTACAGTCCTATTGTTCCAAGCATTTGAGGGCGATGGATTTTTTTTCCTTCCATATCTTTAGTTATTTTCCCACTCTTTTAAAATACATATTTTTTTTTATTAAGGGTAGCCTAAGTATAACTCTTAAAGCTAAATTTGAGGAGCACCTGAAACAATAGGGTGCATGATTATAATTGTGAGAGTCTAAGTATGCATGAGTAAGATTCCCAAAAGCTCTGTTACAGTGTGCACTTGTGCGATTCTTTTGGCAGAGTTTGAATTATTCCAGTACTAAATCTCAGGTTGGTTTCTTGTTACTCTACTAGCTTTTCTGTCAAGTATACTGCACAGCATTCTGATCTGACAGCCACTTGGCAAGAGTTGCTTGCTTGGAACTATACTAAATAATTGTAATTTCATTTTAAAGTTAAAGGATTGTTTTATGAAGGGTTGTTCTCGGCCAAACACAAATAAACTCTAAACTGCGCAGTTTTGGACAACTAAATCCTCTTGACTTTGATAGGTGAAGAAAACTACCTGTTAAAAAATATTAGCAGACTTATAATTCCAGTTGTCTTTAAGTGACTGTGATTTGGAGAACACAGTATCTGGATGGGAAGAGCTCAGATCGTAAGGCAGTTTGCCTAACCCTGTTTGCTCGAGGAACATCTCTGCATGTATGCCCTGTTACTTTGTAGGATCTTTTTTTATTAACTTTCTGTTCTGATTTACCCTCTGAGACGCTGACACTTGTTACCTCTTGATCTGTAGAGTCTCTCTGCATTGTTGGAATGTCCTGGGTATAATTTGTTCCTATTCCCCAGTTATAGACTCCTTTATGCAAAATGTAACTGCAAGCAAAGGTTCTGCATTGTCCTCACTGCGTCAGTTCAAGACAACGCGCGTAGGGGCTATGTAGACTGACAAAAGTAGTTTTAAGATTATAGCAGTGTCAACAAATAAAGCTGCATTGAATTTTAATGTTTTGAAGAAATACCTTTATAGTGGTACCAGTTGAGGTGTGAACTAGATCCTGTCAGGAAGCAGCTGGTTACTTTAAAAGATGACAACAAAAGATTATTTTAACACTGAAGGGAAAAAAAACCCTAAACTCTGTTTACTTCTCTAACTTACAGTGGGTAGAGGAACATGAGGCTTGCTCTCCGTACCTGGCATATCCACTTTTTCTACCCCAGTTAATTAAAAGTGTGCCTTCAAAGAAGGTATTAACAAAAGAATCTAGACCAACTGTGACTGTCCTGTTCAAAACCATGCTAAAGACGCCCTGACCTTATTTTCCTAGTCTTGGTGTGTTATTAATTTGCTTGGGGTTGTACCCTGTAATTCTCTGTGCTGAAGCAAGCTGAATTTCTGAATCTTGCCCGGCAAAATCGAAGGTGCCCTTTTAGGATGTAAGGTAAGGACTGAATCTGTCTGCTTTTCAGGCAGAAAAGAAGAATACTTGAAGTTTTACGAGGTGGCTTTTAAGTTTGGATTGCAGTAGTACCCAAATAAGAAACCCATATACATCTGAAGTGATGGCATCATCTTTCTCAGTGTGGGACAAAACAACAGTGTCATCCAGGGAGTATCTCAGAAGTGAAATCTCTGCCAAAAGAGGGAGATTAGCACATCGAAGGACACCTTTGTGTATAGCTCTGTGGGGTGTATAATCCAAATTGTAAATTGTCCTTCTGAAAAGAAAGCAGATGAATCATTACAGGTTTGTGGTATTCAGAACAGATGAACCTGTATGACCTAACCCTCTTTTAACTCTTGCAAGCTGAAGTCAAATGAATTATAAAACTGGAAATCCCGTTAAGCTGTTTGCTTTCTAATGGTTAAATGGCTTACAGGCTTTAGAAGAATCAGGAATTTGTGAAGTGTAAGTCACTAGTGTCTTATACTGTAGTTGAAAAATGCTATATCTCCATTCCAGTTCAGATCAGATCTGACAGATATGTTTAGCCTTTGTGCCTTAATGCTACTGCATATGTATGTGTATATAATATTCAAAATATGTATTCAATGGAAATTGAATCTCAGTTAATACCTGCATTAAAAATCAGGGATTCATGAGTGAGAAATTGTTCACCTTTCTTTCCTGACCTAGGAAATGAACAGAAGAAAGCCAGTGATGATATGTTGTCAAGGTAAAATGACATTGTTTAGAAAAGGGGAATACTTGGAGTTCCTGTTTCAATGAATAACATCGCTGGAATGTTCACCCCATCAGGCAGCTCTGGAAAACAAGCTTTCAGAAGGTCACCAGCTTGAGCTTGTAACCTTGCTGCCATTTGTCTGGTAGGATCTCTCTTCATCGTAAACCTGAATGCGTTTATTAGGATTGCAATGAAGAGAAAGTCTGAAGAGAATATTAAAATAGTTGCTATTGTGCCAGGAAGGAAATGTTTGTTTCTGCAAGCAGTGGAGCCCACAGAGCTGTTGAAATAAAAGGTCATTTTCAGACTGTAGAACTAAATAGAATATTCTTGTGAAAGAAAAGAGGGGAGATGTGAAGGGGGGAAAAATGAACATTGTTTCTGTTACACAAAGAATCAAAACAAAATGTTTAGATGTTCACTTTTTAAAATGTTTATTTTTTAAACATATAATGACTAACTACTATGTTCAAATGATACTTCAGACAGACACAAGTTGCTTTTTTAGATACAGTGAGGTTGGAGAAAGAGGCAGGATAAACGTAAATACTCTTGTTTTATCTATCAAGTTGATATGGAGTTCACTAAGGCTATTTTTGACTGTGAGGGTCTCTTTGAATTGGGGAAGATAAGACATGCCACTTGCACTTTGTTTTAGGACTGGAACTTAAAATTGCAGTGGAGAAAACAGGTATAACTGTTGTGCCCAATTTGCTTTAATAGGACTCCGAAGTTGCAGACGTCTGGTCTTACGCTGTCAGTGGCAGGAAATGTCTCAAAGACATTCTTTTGAAAATATTAAGTTGCCAAGGAGGAAATAAAAGTTGTGTTCTCCTTTTTATTTACTTATCTGTTCATGTCTATTTATATATTATTTCTAAGAGTGCAGGAAAAGAAGTTCTTCAGCTAATAATTGTGGATTATAAATTGATGCCTTTAGAGTAAAAGGAGGGAAAACAAATGGGTGTCCTCCTTTATCCCCGTATAGAGGTATGATGGTCTATTATCTGACAGAAGCAACCCTGCTTCTAAAGAGAACATCTCACACATGTTGATTCTCCTAGAAAACCTTTGAGACCTAATTTCATATGATCTGCTTTTAAGCAGTATCAAGAGAGAAACCTGCTAGGAAACTAAACCAAAGCAATTTTTTTCTCAAATGTGCACTAAACTGGATCCCAATTTAAAGTTCAACGAAAAGAGAATGACTAAATGCTGTTCTCGTCTGAAGAAAAAGGAGCAACACATACAACAACAATTTGGGCCCATTAGACAAGTTTTCTGTTCTTAACCATGTTCCCCCCCTCCCCCGGTGTTAAGATAGTGAAATTTGGCAGTTAGGCGCTCAGATCTTCCTCTGAGAAATTTAGTGCTACACAGCACTAGGGGGTATGTTGACATCTGCTGCTGTAGATATATTCAAAAGATCACGGACAAACATCAGCAGTTAGACTGTTGGTTTCATTGCATTAATAGCACCTGCAGGGAAAAAAAAAAATCAGTGAAGTCAAGATGTGTGCTAGCTGAATCATTTCACGTCTTCATTTCTTCACCTGCAGGTGAACAACCTGCCATTGTTTATGTATACTTCCTAGACTTAGTTCCACTAGATGTATTGATACTCTTAGAAAGTGGTATACCAAGGGCCTTGTCATCTTGAAACAGTTTACCTTTATGCTTGAGTCGGGTTTTATATTGGTAAATGTGATTGCTTTGGGTGAGAGAGACGCGGCTCCAGTTGCGTGAACAGTGCTGGGAAGGGTGGGCTCTGAAGGTGCTTCCTCTGCTTCCATGGATACGGGTCATGCGGAATTAGGCAGTCTCACCCACGCTCTATGGAGGATCATCAGCAAGCTTCAGTTTTTTCTTTGAAATGTAAATGATCAGTGTCTCAACCGGTTGAATACTAAACCCAGCAGATCAGAGCAAGTGTAATGCTGGATTCTCTTTAACCTGTCTTCTGAAGAGTGCTGTTTTGTTTTATTTTTCCACCATATACTACTCCTTTTTCTGCTGTATCTTGATTTATCATTTCTAAACTTATGCCGGTGAAACCTGACAGCCCTGAAAAAGCTTTTATTTGTTAGTAGGTTTTTGTGGGCACATTATACATAAAGGTCACTCAAACACAGATTTGCTGTTCTGCATTTGAGCTTGATGCTGTGTTGGTTCCAGATTTTTATGTAAATGGTGTTAGGATAGTATATTTATTACCAGTGAAAAGACAGCGCAATCAATTTAAGAAAGCAAATGGTGCTGCACTAGATCACACACTTTCCTGGCTAAAAATAGTAAGTCAAATGCTGGGAGTTGCTGAATGCTTTCAATTCTCACTCTGAGGTAGAACTTCAAATTAGGAATATTTCCTAATATTAGGTCCTTGATTTAACAAGCTTCTTAAGTATATCTTTCTGGGCTTAAGTCTATTGTTATATGGTAAAACAGTTAAATCACAACCCTCTAGGGAAATATTGGCTGAATATTTCTGAAATTGGCAATGCATTTCAGAAAAGAATTGTAAGGTAAGATCACAGGAACTCCCCCCTCCTCCCCGAACTGCGTGTTTGTAACACCTGCTGAGAAATGGGATCTGTAGGTCCCTAATAGCCTTTAAACTCTAATCTTTTGGTATGTAAGAGAACCAGCTGGCTAATCTAAAGACATTCTAGAACAAATAATGCTTTTTTCCTGTGTATTAGCAACAACCTTATAGAGGTTGCATACATACTTTCTCTTAAAGGTTATTGTGCTAATTTAATTTTTAGATTATTTTCCTCATACTATAAACATACATAATCCCATTTGTTTTCTTTATTCTAAAAACACTGAAATCCTAACCACAGTATGAAAAGTGGAAAATACATTACTTCCATCAGCTTAATCCTGTATGCTAAGTCAAATGGTAATGACAATGGATTTTAAGTTACCCATGCCAGCTTTTCTTGGCTGTATACTACTAATAGGAAAAGACAGTGGAAGCAGGCCTGGTATTGCCTTGGAAGTAAAAGAACTGTAGGTGCTTGGGAGAAAGAGATTGCTTAGACTGATCTTTTTTCCTTAAATTAAGGCTATCTTCCTTTTTTTCAGGCCTTCCTTTTTAAAATGGGCTGTGTTATCAGTAATGGGAATCTTAATTGAGTATTCTTTTTTCCTGCCAGGATAATTTTTAGCATGCCATAATGTTGGCTATACTGTTCTGGAGGCTGTTCTGACCTGAAGTCTTAAGTAAAATAATTTCTTACATAAAGCAAAATATCCTTCATATGTACCGTAGTTGTCCTTGGATTTCTATATACCTTACAACTCTTGCTAGTGCAATATTTTCTTTCCTTCTGTCACTTTCATGGGGTTCTGTGAAGTTACAGTCTACAAACTGTGATTTTTTTTTTTTTTTAATTTTAAGTCTATGAAAGCAAGCTTGTGAAATGACTGCACAGGTCTGGACACACAGGCCTTTCTTGTTTGGCCCCCATAGCCTCCATCCTGGGTCACTTGCCTGCTGCTTGCTCCAGTACAGCTTTTTTGGAGTTGGCCCTTAACTTATCCCCCTATATTGTGGGGTGATTGGAAACTCCCTTGTGCAAGGTTACGGATCTACCCCTGCGCGGTTACCAAAGAACAGCTAGCGAAGACAGAAGTTGTTCCCTGATGCTACTTGCCATGTTCCCTTCAGCCTGGGGCCCTTCCAAGAGTTAAACAAGATATTGAACCTTCAGAATTAATTTTTCTTTTTCTTTGAAGATTAGTAACTTGGATTACAAGTGTGTTTGAAATTCTGAATTTTCCCAGCCATAATAAAAAGAAACACTTTCAGATCTAATGAAAGCGTTGCTCACTCTTCTAATGATTTTGGTAGAGTACAGACATGCTTACTCCTCCCTCTTCTGTTCTTAATATTCAGTAATGCCTTTTCAGGAAATTAATCTAGTGTCTCTTGCTCATCTTCTGTTTACATATTAGTCTGAAACTTGCTTAACAATTCTAAGAGAAAATAATGAAGGAAAGCAAAGCATAACATTATGGTGTTTGAACTGTGATGGCAAATGCAAATCCTCAAGAATATTCACATGCAGAACACAGTCCCATTTCCATCTGATGTTAGTGTTTTGCTTTTTTTCTAAATTTGACAACGTGTTTCTTCTGAGAAGAACAGAACTAGTACAAAGACTGGGTATTTAAGTTTAATACCAGTCTCTCTTAAGTTTGGAATGAGAATCTTATTTAAAATAACAGCAAGCATTACAATCGCAAAATTGGGATGTGGAACTCTGATGGTGCCAGTTAAACAAAAGATTGTTTTCCTTAATTTTTTTTAAAGCCAACAGCACAACAGTGTCTCCTATTGATTTGTAGTTTGGTGCCAGACATTATTACTGCTAAAATATAGTCCATGTAAAAATCAATGCATGCATACTATAGTACATTAATTACTGTATGTCTTTTGTTTCCCAACTAGGTACTTACTGATTCCATATTAGGTCCTCAAATGATAAAAATCTAATGAGCCTTCCTTCTATAATCTGTTATACAATATTACTGTAGATGTAGAACTGATTTGCTGACAAACTTCAAACTTTATGGCAAGTTATGCTATAATACTTGCTTCCCAGTTTTTGCAATTACTCAGCTTCTTCAAAGACTGTAAAATGTATCCTAGAAAACAATCACTACAGGATTAGATAAGTGGAATGTGCATGTACCTGAAATGAGGAGCTACTAAAAAATTTTCATAAAAAATACATTTCGTTGTATATTAAACTATACATGTGCTTTGCTTTCTCTCTGTCCATACTCTATTATTAACGCCATCAGAAAGGAGTAGACAGATACACAATTTACCACTTTTGTTTTTAAGTGAATGGCCTTCTATTACAGAGTTCTCTTTGGAGAAATCATCTTGCATTAAGGCTTCTTTTTGTACATAGATGTGTAACATTTTTGAAGCACTTAATATTACTCCAAATGGGCATAAAAAGCAGCTCATGAATGTACACAAACAAACTGAAAACATGTATTGCAGAAGCAAAATCCCTTGCTATCCTGTAAATAGATGCCCTCTCGAGAACTAAGAAAATGTATTGCTTAGGATTACAGCTGATGTTAAACCACTAATCAAAACACATTTCTCTTTCTAAAATAGATGTAGATGAAGGTGATTTTGACTTGGAAATAATTGCAATTTAAAAACACTCTACTGCATAGTCCCTAAACCTGATGTGTTTAACCTTGTTGAGCACTTTTTTTTCCTGACTTGAGTGCTTTGAAGCTCAACTTCCACATCTTAAACTTGTTTGGCCTAACTATTTGAGCATCTAGCTCCCTCACACATTTTACTGTGACAGGAAAATGGTTTGAATGATGGATTAAGCAGTTCATAATGTTCTTTACATGCACTGAGGTAGTTACTATTCATGAACTAGATATAGAAAACATTTTGTGAAACCTTACTAAAGGAGGAGGATACTTACTATGTTACATTCTATGTAAGACATCTAAGTAGAAAATGTGGATTTTGGCTTAAGGAGTTTCACAGCTGTGTTTTTTCATTATCTAAATATACAACCTGCCTGATGTGCTGTTTAATGTGGTGAAGACACTCAGTATCAACACTTCACACTGTCTGAGTATTTCTATTGCTGAGCTAATACTATAGCCATTACTTCTTATCTTTCTGGTCCAGCTAACCTTGTTGGGGGTATGTTTGTACTGGATTTTGCTTGTGTCTTCCACTAATTAATGGATTAATGTTAACAGAAGTATATTGTTTTGTTCTTGTTTTTTTTTCCCTGTCATAGTTTAAAGGTATGCACTGGAAAGCTGAGGGTTTGAGTCCCTTGGTCAAAGAACAGCATTACATGTGACACTTAGAAGAAAACTTCTGATTGGTTTTTAAAAAAGGAGGAAGTAATTGCCAATCACCTGCGCTCCAGGGGTAATTCTATAGTCTGGATCTTGAGAGGATGGAGGCATTTCTTCACTCCCTGGTTAAGTGTCTAGGTGTCCTTCATGGGAGAGGCAAAATCTCAGACATACCCAACTGAAAATGCAAGAGGATTATCTCTGGATAGGTACCTAACTGGTGGGGCTTGTTAAATTTATTTTTGTTTTATCATTCCTCTTTAGGTACCTACTCTATGGTATAACTAATAAACATATAATATCTATATACAGAGTCTAGGTTGATAACAAGACAAACATTTATGCTTTTTGCCTCTAGGGTAACAATACAAGACAAATAAAAGCAGCGTAGTTGGTGGCAGATTTGGTAAAAAAAAAAAAAATTAAAGTGAGTGTTCTGTTTTTTTGCCACTGTCTATAACTAAAATTCCTTGTATTTGAAAGATCAGCAAGTTATTAATCAAGTCTTTAGTAGGTTATATTGTTTGGTTTTTTTGTACTAAGTTTAGAAAGAAGAGATGCAGTTTCTAATTAAGACGACTGACCTAGAATGACACTGACTAAGACCTAGGTACTGCATATGTGATTCATCAACACATTATAGTGGAAGCCTAAAAGAAAGGAAGCCTAAAACCAGAGTAATGTGATAATGGACTCTGCCCTTAATGTATAAGCATTGTTAACTGGAAAGCATGCCCAAACTTCCTAAGATAGGTACACATTTTACCATGAATATTCATTACAGCTACTGCCTTAATTCAGGCAAAGCCTAATTTGGACATACAGCTTTCTAGAGAAATAGCTCTGAGGGTATAGGCCAGGCAGTTATTGGAGGTAAGATAGATAGAAGGGCTGAATACTGCTCACCTTAGAGGTTGTGGAGGAAGATTCAACAAAAACGTTATCTGGACTTTCTGTATAAAACTTACATTGCCCTATAGCAAATTCTACGTGTGTCTCTAAGTGGCTCTCGGTATTCTGTATGTGATATCTATGGTATAAGCACTGCGTCTCCTAACATGCCTGGGAGAGGAGAAAAGGGTAAGATAGCAAGGCCTAGCATGTTCCTCTCTTGCTTGTGTCAAGAGTGGACAGTATGTCATTTAAAGAGATCTAGAGCACCCCAAATGCTAATCTGAACTAATTCCCTGGTGGAAAGATCAATCAGGTCCCATATGCCAAAATAAATCTTGCAAGTGTATCATAAGGAAATCCTAAATTGATGCTTCTCCAAATGGCACGACTATTTCCAGTAATATGAGCAATATGAAACAAACATTGACAAAATCCTTCATAACTACTGAAATCTTTAACTGTTTAAGATTTTTTTCTTCTAGAGATACCTGCACTTCTGTAGACATTCTCTCAAAGTCAGTGGCATGTTCAGTCATGCCTTCAGTGCAATCAACTTGCTAGTATCTTCTAACAAAAAACCTTGTCCTTAGAAACAGATCTTAATGCTCAGAACTGATTTCATGGCTGGGTGATGACCAATTATGTCCCCAGATTAGATGTGTAACTAATGTGTTGTCTTATAATGTAGAAGCAGCAAACGTATTTTTCAGGAGTAAAATTCAAATTCCTTTCCCTGTATTTCAGTCCTTCAGCTATAAAGTAATCAGAATTAATTGGCAATGAGCATGTTCCATGGAAGGCTCTCTAGGCCTAAAATCTTTCTGTCCCTACTTGCTCACCAATGAAGCATTGCACGAACAATTTTCTTCACACAAGGCCTTGAGTTTGGTCTTGGCAAAAAGGACATGATATTCATTCCCTCTTCATAAAACTAGTCTGTCATTGAGTCACATAAGGAAGGAACTTGTACTCTGAAAATATCTTAAAAAAAATATCAAAAGATGAGCAGGAATTGGTTAAAGATGTGACACTAGTCCTTCCTTATTAAGCACGTAATGAGATGAAACTGCTCTATGAAAAATGGTAAAAAGGGGAAGAGGCTTTAAAGTACAAGACTTCAAAAATTTCATAATTTCTGGATTTTAATCCACAGCTGATATAATCAAGTATATTTCCATACAAAGACTGGAAACTCACTTGAAATTTAAAAAGAACATTTTTTCAGATAATATGCCTTGAAAGGCTGAGTTTTTTAAAAATAACAGGTTTTATAAAACCAGTTTAAGAAAGGTTTGCAGGTGAAATAATTTTCTATCCTTCACATAATGGGAGAAACGTGGGAGGAGTTGTGATCATCTGAATCGTGATTTCTCTGCAGTGCAGTTGCATGTCCTCGTGACAAGATCACGGATCCAGAATATAAAATTATAGATTAGTTATGCATATTTGAAAAGTGTTTAAAAGACTTGCTAAGCTCTAAATTGTGGTGGAGTTGTTTCAATAATCATTCAGAATTAATTTACAGAGCTTATGAAAGCTGAAGTTGACACAGAGGCCACAATGACAGAGCGCAGATATCTGCAAATACCACAATATAGGGCATGTTCATTTGGAAGGCTTCTAGTTTTGACAGTGGATTTAGAGTTTGAATCTACATTTTCCAGTGGTTTGCCATGGGTGTGTGTGTTCATCTCTATTTCAAATAAATTTAGCCACTAAATAGAGCTGAACTTATCCTAGGAGTAAAACTGAAATTCAGTTCTCTTTCTATCCGCGGCAGATAGCAATCTCTCTTTTTGCAGAGGAGAATGAATTTGAAGACATTTTTAGTATCTGATAAGAATATCATTTTGTGAATGGTATTAATCCCCCAAAAGGGAGGGAACTGTTCAATATTTGTCTTTTGAATCCATGAAGACTCTGAGTTTTGAATGATGGCTCACATTGATTGCATTAAACTGAATAAAATTACATCCTCAGTGTTGTGTCTATCTCCTCCCTCTACCTTTCACTGGCTGTACAAGTTTCAATTAAGTTGGAGGCTGTCAGAATATTTTGTAAGCTCCCAGTTAAGGAACAGTAGATATTGCCGTAGTGCACTGGGCTATTACTTGTCGGTGAGCAAGGAAAATGTAAACCTGTGAAGAGAGTTGTTTTGAATATGTATGATTTAAGTAAAACAGTCACTGCCAAGCCATACTACAGACATTCACAACTGTTTAATTCTTATTATCTTTGCTTTCTAATTCTTCTCTTTTAAATTGCCGTTCAAATGTTTGGAGATTTGAACATACAATTAGATTTCACTCACAAAAGAAAAGGTGCATTATTCTTTCCCTCTGTAGGTTCTTTGTGGGACTGTATTGTAAATTTCATAATGGACTATAAAACAGACAATTACATAATTGTACATAGAACTTAGTCTAAAATCTGTAGGCTGTCAGATAATGCCAACGTGCCCACAGTCTCTGCTAGCTAGATCAGGCTGAGCTCTGACATGACTGCATAGACCATGTAGTCACACCTGAGAGAGTACTGAAGGGGTGTAGACAATGGCTACAAGGAAAAAAAAATAATTGGAAAAAAGGGTTTGACAAACCAGTGAGTAGGCTTTTGCGGTACTTTCCTTGTTAAACTTTTCTTAAGTTAAAAATTATCCACTTATTTTACCACCAATCTCTTCCTCCCATGCGATCTTTTACCTTTCCCCCTGACAACACTGCTTCTTTGATATTGCTTGATCAACAGACTTTTGTAAGTCTTCGTTTTGTCAATGTGGTCCATTTTGTCTACTGCATTAATGACTTGA
>NW_008824233.1:7500729-7501188 GCF_000699105.1 Pygoscelis adeliae | reverse complement strand
TGGTTATTCCAATAGGCATCTACACACATTGAAATAATAAAACATCTGGGAAGTTTCATTTTTAACTGGCATTTCAGAATTGATTGATGTTTATACTCTGTTACTTGCTTGGAAGATGAAAGAGAACTCTCTATTTCTGGTGGGTTAGATCTTTTTGTGGTTAATTAAAATTGAATAATTGAGTTCAGTTGATATGAAATGGTTCAGTTTAGCTGGTGATCTGAACAGCTAATTCAGGGTTTTACCGCTTGACACTTGAAGTTGTAAGAAGACAGCAAACAAAAACTGCTGGGTCAAAAAGCATGTGAAAACAGAGGTATAAACACTGAAGTACCAGATGTAAGCAAGTACTTCTGAATCCTCAGAGGAGTCACTAGAAGCATGTTACAGAACCTCTTGTATTTTATGCATGCTGGGGCAAGGATTATTTCCTCTTCTTGTCTCTGATATTTATGAAAT
>NW_008824233.1:7441798-7500704 GCF_000699105.1 Pygoscelis adeliae | reverse complement strand
TTTAGTTTATTGGGTTCCCCCCCCCCTTCTGTTCTCCCCATGGCTAAGTTGTTTATCTCTTGCTGCGTTGGCAAATAACCGCTCAGCGGGCAAATGCCTAATGCAAGAACGTGGCAGAAGTTCAGGCCGATGACTCAGGACTCCACAGGAAAGCATTTTCTCTGCTGTCACTGCTCAGTGACAATTGATAGGCTGCTTCAGAGATGAATTGCACTTTCCTGTATCGTTGCTGGACGATGAAGGGTTTGGTTTCAATGGGTTTCTGTTGCTATGTGAGAATGATGGTCTGTAACCCTTAGCATAATAAAAAAATGAGGATTTCCTTGGTAACTATCTTACTGCATAGGGTAGATGCTGTGTAGTTCTTATTTCACATTTTGAAAGATGAACCCTCAGGATTCATGGAAATTTAAAATAACAACAAGCTGCAGATTAAGAGCATGTGTGGGATGTGTAGTTTTTTGACCTCCCCGTTGCACTCTTTTTGATTGAGGACAGATAAGATTAAGTGACCTGTGAGGGACAGAGCAATAAACATCGTTTACACCTTCTGCTGAGGCTGAAGGACTCCTGTTTGATCACCTCAGAAGAGAGTGGAGGAGAGAGACTTTCCCAGGTTGGGGTGAAGTCATTCACTGTCTTGCATCCACATTTTGTTATAGTGACTGCACTGGAACTTAAAGTGCAGTAATGGAGGAGTAAATTAGCCTGTATTTATATTGGATTTATGTGTCTAACACAGTAATATATATCTCAAAAGATCACTGTCCTTTTATGGAGTATGTCTTGCTATGAATAACTAGTGTTATCAATGACAGAATTTTGTTATTAATACAAACTTGTTGCGTTTGGTCATCGAGACGTGAAATATTTCCAAACTTGTGCTATCTTTGGATTTATCCCTGTTCTCAAATTGCACGCTTTTTCCAGTGGTGCCTGAGGCTTGCTGGGTTAAATGATGTCTGAGGAAGGCTTTAGTGTTCACTGCTTGACTGCTTTATGTGGAATTAAACGTGCTTAATGATACAGTATTATGGGTAGTGATGAACAAAATATAACTGCAGTGTACAACACTAATTAAATTACTGTGTTTTTTCTTAAGCTAAACTTTTACATCAAGATTTATAAGTTGATTAATGTTAGTCATGCATGAAAGCCTGTCTGAATTAGATTCTCAAAGCTGCTATAAGTTATACTTAGAGAATTCTGATATATGAGTATGACGTTTGAGGTCTTCTTCAGTAAGATGTGATGCAAGTACATGAATATGGAAGAAGTTTAAATTCCACTCCCTCCCCCCCCCCCCCCCAAAAAAAAAAAAAAAAACCCACAAAACATTTAGGAAGGGTGCAAATATTGCCACTGTCAGTTATGTGTGTTATAGAATGCGTACTATTGATGCTCTTAGAGACAAGTGTGGCTGGTTTATATAGTTCAGGAGTTGTACCAAGGATATTAAGATCATTCAGGTGTTGTACGTTCATGACCTTAGTAAACACACGACAGCTTTTATTATCTGAGGTTTCAAACCCTAGTGTGTGGAAGGAGGGATGGTGCGAAGTGAGGCAAAAGGGGGAAGTGGGTGAGCTATTGCTTGTTTGGTTTGCTTATTTGTTACAACACTACTCAAGCATAACTTTCTTCATGACCTTTTAAATTATTTGGTACTTGATGATGTACTTCATTTGAGAGCGTGTTTTTAGCATTGAGCTTTAAAGTGGTGGTTGCAAAATAATATTGATGTGCAGGCAGTTAATAGATTCTGATTCCATTGAAACGCCATGGGGAAGCTCAGTCATTTGTTTTTTGACACTGACTGCATTGTGACAGTCAAGTTTTACTGGATGAACTAAACCAATTTTTTTTTAAAGCAGCTGAAACTTGTTATGTGTTGACTTCTATTTTCTTTTTAGTGTTAGTCCTACTGAACAACAGGTTTTAGTTCTGCTAATGTACAGCACTACTGTATTTTGTTTTGTAAATCACTTTCTTGGAATCTGTAGAAAAACCTGTTTAATGAGTGTGAATTTTTTCTTCTCATGAATCTTCTGTGGATTGAGTCTACCTTTTAGACCTCACTTCAAATTTTCATCAAATATACCTACATAATTCTTGATTATATCTTACTTGCATGCAATTTATTTCAGATATTCCCAATATTAACATAGGTACAGATAGTTATGACCTGGCTAACTCAAGGAAAGGAATGGATATGTGATAATTTACCTTTCAAACAAAGTCTTCCATTCTTCTCTTAAAGCTTACACTAATAATTTCCTCTTTCAGGAAGGATGAAGTATTCTTTCTGTATAGCTTTTATTTCTTAAGAAAAGCTTTCCAGTTCTAAACCTTACAGAATTCCTATGGGTGTATAAACTGATACAATGAGTACAGCTTCTTTCCAGTTTTAATGTCATTTCTGCAATAAGCTATGCATATGCATTCCCGTTTAATGGCTCTTTTTTTCCGAGGCTTACATGAAAAAGATCTCGAGTGGAGAATCTGTTTGCCAAGTTCCAGCTGGGACTGAAATTTCACTGGAGTTATGAACCCCTAAATACAGGAAAATGCTGGAAAACATATTGCAAATATAATTCCCTGGTAAAATGTTGTGAATATCCTACATGCTGCTGCATGTTCTTTTGTCATTTGTACAAATACAGTATACAAAGAGGAAAAGAAACCTGTCACTGTAAGACGTTACTTCCAAAAAAACTGCAATAACTAACCCTTTTCAACAATTTGTTTCTGGGAAGAAATGAAAGTTACAGTTTATTCAGTTCCACTGTGTTAGTGATTGAAACACACGTTAAAAACGAATCTCATTCAACTCTGAGGTCCCTAATTTTGACATTACAGTTTTAGAACATCACACTGAGGACAGCACAGGGCTCGCTTTAATTGGATTGTGTTGGAAAAGGCTGCCACAAGACACTCTGGACCAGATTCCCCAACAGCCTGAAACACACCATAATCCTTCTCATAGAGTAGGTGGGAAACGCTATCACTTTTGACATGATTGTGTATTACACTTGGTTTACACATGTGCAGCTGTTGACACAAGGTTCAGAGCAAAATAAAGGATGGCTCCTTACGAAGTAATACAAAGAGAAATAAGATATTCAGTATGGATCAGGTAAAAGCAGAGCTATAAGTATAGGACAGATAATTCCTTTTGTTGAATATAAAGTCTAATGATTTCTTTGAATAAATCACTGATTATGGGGGTTCTACTAACATAACAAGGCACATCACTTTTTTTTAGTACTAGCTTAGTGTATGTGAGGAAAAAATGCAACACACGTGACACAACTGATTTTTTGTTAGTTTTCTTTAAGGCAGAACATGAGATCTGGATTCATACTGGTTCTCCAATATAAATCAGATTAATCTTGCTCTAATTGTTACCTCTTTTACATGCCTTTCTTGAAGTCATCTGACTTCTGCTGTTTTAAAGTCACTGAGAGGGTGGTCTGCCTTGTATCTTGGTCTCAGTTTCTCTTCATGATAGAAACTTAAAAAAAAGTGTTGGTGCTGGTCATCTTTCCTGGGTAATGACAGCATCTATTGTGAACATACCTATCATAAAAGGTGAAGTGGATAATTACGTGTTCAATTCCAGCATCAAGCTGATAAACCAGCATCACCTGGGCTATACCATGTATTAAATAACATGCCTGACTGTCATTTCTGAGAGTGCAGCCAAAATTATTTAGTTCTGGCTGGTGTCCTTTGTTCTTCAGGATGGCTTTTCTAATATCTGTGGATAACTGTCTGTGACGTGGCCTTTAATATTGTACAAACTTCAATGGGATTATTTCATGAGGCTGACATTTGCAGGCTTTGTGGGACCCAACTTTGGACAAGCTGTCCCCTACACCACTTTCTATTAAAAATTCTCATGTTTTTTCCATGGATCCTTTTAAACTATTGAGTGATTCCATAATAATGCTTCATTTTTGTCAGCCACAGAAAACATATGGTGGTATTCTTTCAGAAGGGAATGGGCTCCACCAGTCCCACAAATCATATTTGTGCCTTTTTAGTTCTCTTTTATAATTACAAATCCAACTGATGGTATGAACAAATGCGTCTTTGATTCCAGAATTTCTTAAATCTTCAAACTCTGCTGAGAAAGGCTACAGGCTCATTACTTTGTTCTTCTTCCCATTCTGCTTCAAGGGCTTCTTGGCAACTTAAGACGACAATTATGTCATAGCTATCTCTTTGTTTGGCTATTAGAGTTTTGTTAATTTTGGAAATATAGCACCTAATTATCAGAAATATGAGTGAAATTTTGAATTAGTTTGGTGTGGTTTTAACTTTTTAATTAAGAGTATATTTTGAACAAGTTTATTATCCAGAATGTCTGTGCATTTTTTTTCAAGCCGTAAGAGCAATGGTACTATATAAACTAGGTTACCAAAACTGCTGGGGGGGAAAAAAGTATAATAAAAAGATTCATGTTTGTCTTTTAGGGTTTTAAATTTCAGATGACTTGCCAGTAAATGCCCCCTCGATAAAGTCAGCCACAGCGAAGTGCTGAGATTCTAAGCAAGCTGTCCTGAGCTAGCTTCTCGGGATAGAAGAGACACAAGTCTGAGGATGACTTTAAACTTAACTGATAATTTTAAGGACATCTGATGTATCAAATCAGTATTAGCATTTTCTAGTATGTTGCAAAGCTTCGATAAAATTGCTGTTGTTACTAATACTGCATTCACTGGTATAAACACTGAGCTTATACCACGAAGTGGTGTAACCTCTTTATATCAAAGAACTTTTCCTCAAAACTTGAGCTAAACTAATAGAAATAGCCTATGGAAGAAAGTGGAAACAGAAAAAAGAAGGCCTTAGTTGCCTATAGGCCTCAACTATTTCCAAACTCTGTGTCAGGTACTATACAAAACCAGAATAAGAGATTGTCCCTCCTAAAAAAACAAAAAAAAACAAACACCCCCCCCCCAAAAAAAAAACCCACCAAAAAAACAAAAAACCCCAAACAACAACAAAAAAACCCCCAATGCCCCCGCCAACAAAAGAAACCTTGCACAAACCCTTATTTAAGAATGCCTTGCTTCCTCTGTGGTGGGAGGAAAACGGAGATGGTGCAATACAAAGGCCTGGGACAAAATGAAGAGTAACAATCGAGCCTGAGTCCGAGTTTAATATTCTATTCACTATAGTGCAATGCCTTTCAAACAGATCAAGAGAAAGAGCAATCAAACAGTGAAAGAGACTTCAGATCACAAGTCCATTAATTATGAAATCTAAAGAATAGATAACAAACTTTGAAGATGCACTAAACAGTATACACCATTACATGTGTACCATGCAAATTGCCTTGAACCCTGTGTGAAAAGTAGTGGGCTTTTTTTGAAGAAGAAAAATAATGAATATGCTTTAGAAAGATAATGACATGCCTATATATCACTGAAACAGGAGGCAGAACACAAAACAAATTAATGATTATTTGTAAACCTAATAAGGGAATGTCAAGGACAGCTAGTGCACCAGACAGTACATGAATGTGAATGATAAAAGGGAAAGCAAACAGGCACTAAGAAAACTACAGAAGAATTACTGTGTCATTAAAACCAAATATAAAGAGGGCTTATGATTAACAGAAAGACTAACAACTCTGTTTTTCCTAATATCCAGGGATGTTTGTCAAAAACTTTAATGATGTAATTTACTACTGTCAAATAAGGAACTTTTAGAGGGTGAAAGTGTGGAAAGAGAAAAACAGGTTCTGAACCAAAAAAATCTTTTGTGGAGCTTGGTTGCTTGTGTGGCTGTGAGTATGGAACCACCCTACCTGTGCACAAAGCTTTTTTTTAACATGAAAAAAAATTCCAAAATGCTAACCTTAATCTGAGCCTAGTTTTTGAAGGTGGTTTTTTTTTTTTGAGCAATGGCTGAGATATTATTTTGAAACTCTAAAAAAACCCAAACATTAAAGAAAGTTGTCACAGCTTTTTTCCATTGGAGGAAACGCTGTACATTCTGCTACTGTGCTGTAGAGTGCCTCTGATCTTGCATCTCAGGCTTCTTGGAAGAAGAAAAGAACAAGTGGTCACCTAGGCTGGACATCCTATGTATCCTTCATCCTCTGTGTTTCTCAGACCCTTATGTCACTCTGGATTCTTGTTGTTGGAATGTGTCCCAAAGGAATGCTTTTGTATTGGGAAAACTACGTTTCTTTGCAACTGCAACCTTCTGAAGGAACGGACTGATTTTTACAAGGTATTCTAAAATAATAGAAGAAGAAAATAGTATTTGAGGATGTTGTGGTTTAACCCGGCAGGCAGCCAAACACCACACAGCCGTTCACTTACTCCCCCCCTGCAGTGGGATGAGGGAGAGAATTGGGGGAAAAAAAAAGTAAAACTCATGGCATGAGATAAAGACAGTTTAATAGGACAGAAAAAGAAGGGAAAATAATAAGAATAATAGAAGAATATACAAAGCAAGTGATGGGACAATGCAACTGCTCACCACCCACCGAGATGCCCCGCTTGCCACCCCCGGCCAACTCCATCCAGTTTCTGTACTGAGCATGACGTCCCATGGTATGGAATGTCCCTTTGGCCAGTTGGGGTCAGCTGTCCTGGCTGTGCCCTCTCCCAGCTTCTTGTGCACCTCCAGCCTTCTCAGTCGGTAGAGCATGGGAAGCTGAAAAGTCCTTGGCTAGTGTAAGCACTGCTTAGCAACAGCTAAAACATGGGTGTGTTATCGACATTGTTCTCATGCTAAATCCAAAACACAGCACTGTACCAGCTACTAGGAAGAAAACTGACTCTCTCCCAGCCGAAACCAGGACAGAGGAGCCGCTATACTTCATCCTCACCAGAGAAGAACATTTTGGCTTTTTCCCCATTTAAAACCATGAAGTTTATAAACTTTATCTCTTATGCTGTAATATAACTCTTTAATAATGAGGTAAGAGAATTGTTGCAATTTGTCTGTCTTCAGTGCTGCATTTCAACTGACTCTAGTTATAGCCTAATGAAATTCAAATAGCTGGACTGAAGGTTAGAAGGGGGATGACACATGAGGCTGATATTAATAATGTATGTGAGCAAATAGACTTGCAGTAGCAGTTCCAACAGTGTGGAACAAGTTGCAAAGAGATCTGCCTCAATATGACCTGCACTAGAAAACAGGATTGAAACTCAAGATCGGCAGTTTCAAAACACAGCTTTCCTGTCCACTGAGCTCCTGTCCAATAAAAGCCATCCCCCGCTGTGCAGCAAATGCCCGCATCATTTCATAAATTTCATAACAATCTGGCCAAATAAGCAGTTACAGATTTTCCCCCTTCTGAAGCTGTCAACCTTATCAAATGTGATGTGGAACTGAATTAGTATCTATGCTTGATCATTTGTCACAGTGGAAATAACAAGTTTTGTTGCTGGTTTGGTGACAAAGCAATAGCAAAGTATGTGAGCTAAATTACCCCATGCGCTAGAAAATGTGAAACTGCCTCATGTTTTATGCTTCCTTAACAAATAGAAAATCTTTGTAGTTCCATTAATTGGGTATAGATTTCCACTTGGCTAAATGGTTATGAAGTACCTATCAAGACCTTCACGTTGCTTTAGATTCTTCTGTTTAATAATACCAGTTTCTTTTCAAATAATAGTTTCTAGCTTCCTGTATTGTTCATCCTAAAGTCTGTCAGTGACCTGAAAGGAAGATAATCTTGTCTGTCATCTTCTTTTGAAAATCCAAGAAAAATGAATGCATCAGATTATGCTTATGTCTTACATGATTATTTTTGTGTCAGATTCTGGATACACCCATGCCATTTTCTGGCACAGGGTGGTTGGTTGAATATTCAGCTGAGGATTCATTGGTAAGACAGTCTTCCAGTCATTGAACTCCCTGCCACCCTCCCCGGCCCATGCTGCCCACCCCTCCACCCCCCTCAGGATTTGTTGATGTCAATTTTTCTTCTAAACATCCGGCAGGTATCTTACATAGTGAGTTAAGATAAGTTGGTAATTTGGGAAGTCCTGAATTAATGAGCGTACTTTAAATTTTGATCAAGTGCTTCAGTGATTTGGAAAAAGTTGGCGTTTGCTGAGACAAACCTAGAAGTTAAGGGATGATCTTTACTGATGGGCAACTGTTTATCAACCAGCTTCAATAGCTACAAAACTTTAGAAAGTGACAAAGCAAGCCAGTGAAAACGCAGATAACACTTGAACAGGGTATTTATTAACTGTTGTCAACTGGGATCCATCAGATTTAGATGCAAGTAGTTGATCTGATGGTAAACACAGCCTGTCTTTGTTTATAGGAAAAAAAATCTAATAATCTTCCAGTGTGGCATTCTCCTGAAAGCTTTATCAATTTGCTTTGTTGCTCAGTGAATTTATGAAGTCTCTCTTCATACATCATCCTCCTGACTCAGCAGTATCTGCTGTAGCAATGAATGTTGTCACACCAGAATGGACTCCTCTTCCACTTCCAATCTGAGCTGTCTCTTGCATTATGTGACAACTTTCTTGGTGACCAAAAGAGCAAGAAGTGTAATCTCTTACACTTCTAGCTACATAACTTCTTCAAAAGTGCTCCTGTTACTCGGTGCCCCTGGAAAGGGTTGGAGGAAGATTGTCTGCCTTTCATAGCAGAAAGCATCACAAGTGTCAAATCTGTGGTGTTCCCTTGGTGATGTTTGGCTATTCAATACTGACTGCAAGATGCATGCTCCCATAAAGGTAAATAATCTTTCTCAAAAAGTAAAAGTTAGATTTGCAATTTCCCTGCGCTCTTCAAGCGCTTTATTTTTGCATAAAACTTTCTGTAGTGTTAACAGCATTTTATAACAAGTAGCTTGGTCTGGTCTGTGTACTGCTATTCTCATGTGCTTCAAGGGATTTATGGCAGTTTTTGGTAGCTAAGCCACCATTGAAGGAGAGGAGACGAGTCACTCTTTCTCTTTGTCTCATCCCTGTGCTTATAGTTAATTTAATCCAGCAAAGATGCTAGCTGATTTGCCCAAAGGCAAAGAGCAAGTAGGGGCTAGCATCCAGAGTTGCTCAGTCCACTAACAAGGAGTCCTCATTTTAAAAAGATGTACATGTCCTTATGGCCTGTCTTTATGGTCTTCTGCTAGCAGACTTCAGCACATTTCTTGCCCTCTGGGGAACTATGAATAGGCAGCTATGTCACTGCAGTTAGCATGGTGTTGTGCTGAGATCATAAATCCTGCTGAGAGGAAGCCTTTAAAGCTCAAGTGAAGCAATTCACTAGCTCTCACTCTCCAGATTTTGGGAGTCCTGCTGGCCTGCATCCAAGCCCAGCGCATGGACAGAGGGAGTGAATTAGCCCACAAAGCACTGTCGAGGTGTGGTGTTGGCTTTGCTTGCCTGAGAGCTGCTGCAGGGACTGTTTGGCAGCAGCTCTGGCTCAGCAGTAGCTCCTCGGTATCAGATGCCCTTTGCAGGGATGAGGAACAGCGCTCTCCTGGGATGTGGGAGGTGCAGGAGCCTTTAGGTTTCAGTGGTTTCTGAACCATTCTGTGCTGTGTTAGTCACTCTTGATGTTGTATTCTTATTTTTCTTTGTTGACTTGCTTCATTACTCTTCCCCCCTTTTTTTTTTGCTGACAGTTGCTTAAGTCCTGCTTTTGTGCTCACGGAGAATGAAAACAAATTTTGAATTCTTAATGTAAACTTTCATAAGCTGAGAAGCCAGCCCTGGGGTATAGCTCTCAAAGTATATCTTTAAAGATTTCTCTTGCCCTGCCCTGCTGCTGTCCTTGCTCTGTATGCTTATTCTGTTGCTGAGGTTGAAGCCTCATTATCACTAAGGAGTGAGTTTTGGAGTTTATGATAAATAGTTCTGTGAAAACCTCAGCTCAGTAATAATCCAAAAAGAAAGCAGAGTGTTAGGGGCTGTTGGGAAAGGAACAGAGAACAAAACAGAAGATCATGTATTAATCCCTGTTTTGCCTGCATCTCGCTGAATACTGTATGTAGCGCTGGTTCCTGTTGTTTTGAAAAGGATATGGTACGTCTGGAATAGCTTCAGAGAAGGACAGCAATAAACTGCAAAGCTGTGGGATAGCTTCTGTTTAAGGAACAACCAAATGTGGAAAAGCAGAGTTTCTCAGCTGGAAAGAGATGATAGATGGGGGGGTAATGTGATATAAGCCGGCAAAATGAAGAAGTTTCAAGAGGGGAAAGAGAAATGAAAGGAGTTGAATTAGAGGAAAAAAGCACCTGCTTAACCTACTGCCTTAAAGGGCAATGAGGAGGGAGGCTGTGCCTGTCCTTCCTTCAGGAAGGAGAAGAATCAAGTGGGGAAATGCCAAGCAGTGGGACAGGACCCCCGTGCTGTGCCTCCCTTCCTATGCCTTTTGGGGGGGAGTCCAGGGTGAGAGCAGCTGGGGCAGAGCTGGGGCTCCGGTGCCTGGCCCTGGGGGTCGTCTCCGCCTTCTCCTCCTCGCGGGGAAGGTCGGGAAGCTGTCCTGGGGCAGAAACTCCTGTTACTGCTGCAGCCTGACCGCAGATCATAGCGGGCACTGGCTTTTCTGCTCCATCTACGTGAAAAAAGGAAGAGGAAAAGGAAAGAATACAAAAATTAGTTATGGGTTCAGAGCATGTTTTTGAATCCACATTCATTTTTTTCTTTAATTGAGCTCCATTTAAGAATACTTTTTTCACATGTAATGACTTTTTTTCAGAGAGAAGTAAAACTTGGAACTCTTATTTTTTCTTTTTTTGGTGGCATTTTGTTGCGTAAAGGGAATTCTGATATAACACTTCCAGGCTGACAGTCGGTTAAAAAAAAACCAACAAAACAACAAACCAGGCTGTTTAATCATTAAAAAATAAACCAACTACATATCGGCAAAACCAGCAAAATTTAAATTGGGTTAACTAGTTACTATAGCCACAGGCTTCTGCATCAACTAGTTTGATAATTACTTTCCTGCTTGTCAGAAACAGAGAAATGCTAAAGGCAAGCTCTATACCGTGTAACACACATGTATGAGTTCCGCATTTGTACTTACTCGCATGCTGACAGTGTGCTCCAGAAAAATTACTGATGCCAAACTCTAATAGCAAATGTCTTTTAAAGATTGTTATTAAATAAAGCGAGTCAGCTTTGAGAGTATTTTGTTTAAGGCGGTGGGGCAGGAAGCAAAACTGATTTGTGTTACATCTTAAAATTTTCCTCTGGGCTTCTGAGGAACAATGCTGGGAAACTAGTTTTTCCACTTTCGGCTCCTCCTCAGCACTAAATTAAGCTTTTTCTTTGGTTTCAGAGTGCATACAATAACGATGTCTTATATGTACATTTGTAACTAGCTAAGCTAGTTTCAACATATCCCAGTTCTATTCTTCTCCACAGCAAATACAGCCCACGTCATCCTCAAGTCTACCTGGTAACTTTGATTTCCACAAACACTGCTAAAGAAATTAAAATTTAAAAGTATTTTTCTGTCCACTAACCACTTTCTAAGGAAGACAATGCTTTGCTCAAAAATCAAATGGGTAATAATAATTCCTGTTGACGTGGAACTGTTGGAATCACAAAGATGTTAAAGTTTTTTGGGACAGGAATATACCTCCAGCCTTGGATTCCTGTTGAAAGTCCTGGTAAGAAAATCCTGTTGCGCTACTGAGACCCAGTGCATCTGGCGAGGTTTGGTAACAGGACTTTTTAACGAAACCGAAATTACATAAAAATCGCTTGCAGGAAAAGATTCGCAATATTCATATTGTGTAAGGCTGCAGATCGTGAAGTGTTGTGCAGTTATGCTTGTCAAAAGATAAGAGAGTCTTCCCCCAAAGGCTTGCGCTGCAGAGGCAAGACAGAACAGATGTGGGGCTGGGTGTGACTTGCAGCACGCTTCCTGGGAAAGGGTAGGAGCTCCTGAACCAGTGATTCATGTGTACTGCTTATAAATGACTTTTTTTTTAAAAGCTGCTTAATTCATTAATAAACATAATCACTTAATAACTGGGTAGTCAAACTTGATCTGTTTATGCCTATAAAATTAAAAATTGCGTGCTATGACGTACCTGTCTGTAGCTAGGAAATGTGTGTGATTTACACTGTTTGTTTTACCGGATCTGAAAGATGATTTGATTGAAACTACGATAATTTAGTTTGTGGCACTAGTTATTAATAAGGCACTAAAATAATATTACTAATTACAAACTAAGAAAATGACATTAGGATCCAAAATAGGGATCAGGGTTCAGAATAGGCTATAATTTGGATCTGGTATATCCTGAAAATTGATATGCTGTCTCTGCAGCATTTTTAGCTCAAACAGTAGGAGATTCAAATTTTATCTTGGTCAGAAACTCTCAAACTCTGTGTGTTGAGAAGGAGTGGGAGGGGAGGTAAAGAGGGTCATGTGTCGTTGTTCTGAAATCAAGTTTATGTAGATAAATTCACAAGAGATGAGTATGGCTGTTTACACATACGTGTGTGTGCGCTCTGTAAATTTAGGTGAGGGAATCGAAGTTGGTTTGTGTTTTATCCACTTCTACTGTATGTAAGAGCAGGTATTTAGTACACAGACAGTTCAAAGATTCTCATGGAGAGCCTAGAAGTTTGGTAGCGTGATTCCCACCATTTACTTGTTCAAAGAGGCACAGGCTGTGAAGCGAGAGGCCTGAAAAGATCTGCTGGTGAAACAGCTTGAGGGAGAAAAGGGGGAGAAGGGTGGAGACTCATGAGAACGGCGTTATATTTTTCCAAGTAGGATGTAGAATATTAGCATATTGGATGACTTACGCAATACAGAAGCTTATTCAGTTAAGATGTGTTGTTGGAACTTAAAGGAAATTGGAACAGATGAGGTTTTTTGAAATGATGCTAATACCAAGTCTTTGCATTATCTGGATGTGAATAAAATACAACTTTTGCTCAGTCACTTTTGTTAAGGAAGAAGGTTAAAAAAAAAAATCTTCAAAGGGTATGTAATTGGCTAAACTAATTCAGACCTGGGAAACACAACCACTGAACTTTGTTCCTGCTCTATATGAATATACCGAAATAAAGAAAAGTGCATTTGATTGTTATGTGCAGAAATAGTGTCTCTCAAACAAACCACTTAAGCCACTTAAAGTTCAGAAAGTGTGCTGAATAATTTCAGGGGACGGTAGTAGTTGTGGGAAGGTTGTTTTCTGATACATTTTTAATAGCTATCAGTTTAGGTAGTCGGACTGCGTCAGTGCGTGTCACATAGACAAGGTATCGCTGAACTGCCCCGAGGGAAATGCTGAGAGTGAGAATGGCTCTCTAAGCTCCTGTGAAGCTAAAATTTAGACCCCTTTCTTTGTTCTTTTGGGGGATGTGCTTTCACCTTGTGATTGACAAAACAGAGTTATTTTCTGAATATTGATGCCTGGTCTGTTTTTTTCATTTTGTTTTGTTTCTTTAATGGATTGAGAGATTTAGGAATGCAAGTATATGCTCCCCTTCCTCTTTTCCACCCTTTCCCCGCTTAGTTCACCGAACGTAGCTTAGTGGTTAGTACCCTTACATAGGATGTGAAATCAAGGTGCAAATTTCTTCATGATGGGAGTTTGCTATTTTTTGTTTGTTTGTTTTTGCCTTCTAAACTATTTTGCTGAGTTAGTCTGTGGTATTTTCTAGCTCTTGAATTTAATTTTGTTATGAACAGTGGAGCAAAATCAAAGATTAATTGGGCCAAATACGCGTTACTCTCCCTTCCCAGGGAAGTGTCCTGATTATTAAGTATAGGCCTGGTTCCTCCATTTCCTTCTTCAAAGATTACTTATTTCATATTGAATAAATAATTTCAATAATATTAATGAAATGCATGCTTTAGGATGCAGACCTACATAGCTACCAAATGACAAAGTGGTTAAAGCTTTCTCCCTCTAGCCTATTGCTTCTTTAATTATTATTAGACACTATAATAGCTTTAATAAGAGGGTTAGAGAATAATTCTATCTTAGAGACATCCATTGTTCAGTTTTCAGGATGACTTCCCAGGCTGAGAGTCATCTTTATTTCCATCTTCTCTAGCAGAGGATAATCTTGACTCTACAATGTCAGGTTGAAAGTGTTCCTTGCTTTTGTTGAGCTGTGTCCCTCCTGATGGATGCACTTCTGGCTGTATGTAAAAAAACCAAAAACAAACAAAAAAACCCCCCACCCAAAACCCTGCAGGTGCCTAAGACATTTTGCTATCAAAGGCTAAGACACAGTTAGGGTTTCTTTCGAAGTAAATAATAGTCAAGTGGGGATTTTCAGGTGCAGAGCTGTAGACTGCTTTATTCAGTATGCATATTAATTCAGACATGAAGCTTTTCCTTTTTTGTTTCCTCTGGCCATTTTGTACCCTGAAATAAAGGCAGATTGGTGACTATTTTAGTGATCCAGCCCAAGTGATCAATTCATGAGATATCATGAGCTTGCTGCTGGAAGCAAAAGTAGTTTATGCATTTTTTTTTTGATGGTCCATCTGATCTGTTCAGGCTTTACTCTTTACCTGCTTAAGGAGATGACATTTTATATAGTGCTGTTCAAGTATACAAATGTAGAGTTATTGAAGATTGCTCATAATATAGATGACACTTTTTAGACTTTTTTGTGACTCCTTGCAATGTTTTTATGGAAATAGCCTTGCTGATTCATGTCTTTCTCTTCAAATGTCACAAAGGAGGAAAAAAAAAACCTCCTAACACATTAGATATGCAAAATTTGCATGACATTTCAATTTCACTTAGAGATCTATTGCCCTAAACAGTCACTGTGATTACAAAAGTTAAGTCTGTCCAAATATAGTAATGTTGAAAGTTATGAATTTTTTGTCCCCTAAATATCTTACCTTCAAAAGAAATAAATTAATGCATTTCTGATACAGAAGACATGCTGTTTTATTAATTAATGTACAAGGAATTGTTAGGTTAGATGATTATGTTCAATTAAGAATAATGAATGTAATTAATATAGACTCTGGTTTTGGGTGGTTGAGTTAATAGTGCCATTAAATGCTTCTATTATGGTACTACTTGTTGTATGAGGGAAACAAAGTTTAAAATGAAAAGGGTAGAAGTCTTTTTTCTTTCTTCTGCCGGTGAGCAAAATAACTTCCCCCTAGTTTTAACATATGCAGAATAGTTTACATTTCTTTTGTAATTGCTAAAGCTTATAAATACACAATATCAAAATGCATTCTAAAACTTTGCAACATGTCTTTTAAAATATTTCATTACAGTGTGGTGACAAAATACTATTCACAATAAGGGGCGTGTAGTTGCTTCAAAGTATTCAGGATTTATTTATTAAACACCTTGTGTTCTGTTACATAGGTCTAGAAAATTACCAATAACCCGCAACAAATACTATTTGAAAAGGAAGTGGTTCCAAGTAAGGATTTCCTCTGGGTGTTTTTGTGTCTTTTTGGTTTCTGCTGTTTTGTTGTGAGGAGGTGGTGGTGGAAAGATTTCTCATGGATTCATAGAGGGTACTTTTATGCCTCAGAGTTCCTAAGGCACCAAATAAAGAAGAAACTTGTGACAAACCAGCTCTGGAAGCTATTTCATTTCTTTAGTCATATTTAAATGAGATGAAATTAAATTTTGCAGCGTAACTGAGTGTTGACATAACTATTTCTTCAGGGTTTGTTTACTTCATGCACAATGGAATATAGGAGTTTTGGAGGCAATGTGTTCACTTCCCTTGGATGCAAGTCATAGTCTTAAGGGTCAGAAAACTACGCTGATCCAATAGCAGAGAACACCCTTAGCAGATCAGTCTCTCCAGAAAATGCAGTGATGATAATCTTAGACTTGGCAGAACACACTGCCCTTTCCTATATTAAAAAGCAATATATTCCTACTTTGAAAAAATCTGAGCAGCAAAAACTTGCTTTAAGGAACATATAAATTTGAATCTCAGGAGGTAACTACATAGTCATGTAGAAATGGGATAAAGAAACACACCAGCTAGCTATAAAAGAGCATTTATTTTCACACGGTGGTTAGTGTTGCAAGTAACCTGTAGTTTCACTGTGCTAATAAAATGCAGACCAAATGTGATTTGAACAATTTCTATTTGTTTGCCATTTTAAGAGAAATACTTCAGCCTTTTCTGCTCTACAGCTGGTGGTACCGCATCTCTCATCACTATTACATTAAAGCAAACTCTAGATGTTTTAAAATTGAAGATAAAAATTGACCTGTTACCCATGCTGATATATGAGCTTTGGATTGAACATCTGTTCTAAATACACATCTTGTAAGGAAATATAGTTGCTCCTATATTCACTTCGAAGTGACAATTGACTAGATTTTTTCTTCCCCTTCCTTTGCTGTGCAAGAATGGAATTTCAGCCTCTGCTAGATGGATTTTCCCACAGTTGTTACCAACTTGCAACACGTGTCTGTTGTTGCTGCAGCTGTGGGTGTCCTGTAGCTGTCTTACTTAGACCTCGGTGCAACCCGCTGGTTCAGTTTTTCGTGTGCATCAAGAAAGGATAAGAAGCAGTTGCATGTACTTTTTGGTTTTCCTACTTGTGGAAGACTCTGATGTACGAACAATGAGTGTCGCCAAAAGCAGCCTTTCCTCAAGTGAGCTGTTGCTAGAGAAGTTCTGTTTTTATGAATGATCTATAGCATGAGCTAATCACTTTATTTGTATGAGGTCTTTTCCTAACCTAGCCAGAAAGGTATTGCCCTAAAGCAACTATTTTACATCTTGCTGCTGCATCTGTTCCCTCTACCTCCTTGCTCTCCCAACAGAGAAGATCATATTATGGTATTTTTCTCCTTACTGCTGAGAAGCTCAAAACTATGATAATGTTCTGACTTCATGAGCTGAAAAAAGTGGCCAAAAGACATGCAAATGAGAGAGAAAAAAGCTTTTTGGTATTGCACAAACTGTACAAAATTATTCTGCTATAACTTGGGTAGTTGAACTGAAGGAAGGAAGCAATGATTCAGAGATAAAAGTGGCATAGGCACATTCTTGTAGATTCTGCTACTTCCATTTCTTTCCCACTCCAATCAGAGGGAATATGCAGCAGATGGATGGAGCTCAGCTTTATGCTTCACGTGATATTCCTAAGCAATACCAAGATAAAGCGATACCGAACAGTCTCATTCAATGGCACGTATTTCTCTGACACATCCTAGATTTCATAAACATTGGATTTATTGCCTCCTTGGGTTTTGTTTGAAATGATAAGGCTGAAAATCATTATGCAATGTCAAATTCTACCTAGGTTGTTCCATTGTTCTAAGGACACAATAAATCTGTAATTATGGCAAAGAGATTTTTGTTATTAGGGAGGGATGGTGAGAAACTATTAAATTCCTGTACAAAATTAAGAGACAACAAGAAAAGACATTACTATAAAACCTATCCAGGCTGTTATGTTATAGAACTTCTTTTTCCCTTGAAAGATATTTGATAGGAGATGCTTGTGTCTTTCAGTTATATAAAACACTGGAAACGTAGAGTTCTAGTATTGACACTGAAATGCTCAATATCAGATGAATATAGCCCTGATTATTATAGGAAACTTAAATTAGTGATATGTAACTGATGGGAGCAGTGGATGGATTTTTTTTTATGCTGTCATAAACAAGGTGTAGGTCAGTGTCTTTGATCTAATCTAAAAATTCCCTCCTCCAACTGCATGTGTGTGTGTTATACTACCCCAATTTTTTTTAGAAAGAAATCCTCTCTCTCCTCCTGTGTATATGTAATATTTGAAAAGCAATGATGATGAACTCTTCAACTGTTCCTGTCTCCAGTGCCAATCCTTTGAACTTCGCAATTGGCATTTGCTCCTTTTTCTATGCAAAAGTATAACTTAAACACACCGGCTGCCTTGCAAGTTGCGATGCCACACGATTTTCTCACCAGTTTCATTCTGAGGCCTATCAAACTCTGAATAATTTTCTACTTTCATGAGCTATCATATTAACTTCGATGGAGTGATGGTGCTTGGATCAACGTTGAAATTAAATTCAATAGCCCACGATGCAGAAATGTGTTTGTATAGCAGTAACATAAAAATAATAAACCCTGCACTTCCTTGCCGATTTCAACATAAAGGCCTACTGAGCAGCTTAAGAGATGTGTTTGAGTAATGTGCCACAAAAGCCTGCGCAGCTGAGGAGATGCTACAGAATGAAGTACAACAGGAAAGAAACTGGAAGTACTTCAATGACCTGAGTGCACGACACGAGGTGGTGAAAGTAATGTAAAATGCACTAAATGAGGTCTGAGACAGGATTTTCTTGAAGCTACTTGGTGTGTCAGAAGGGGAGTCTTGTGTTCTAAAGAACTTCCAGTTTGCCTTTGACACTACTGCAATAATTAAAAAAAAGTTTTGGTCCCTGTAATTGAATACAGTTTCTGCAGAACCTCGTAAATTCTTCAGGCGGAGGATCTGTATACGGGAGTTAGAGGAGGTCCCCTGGCGTCCCTTTCGACAACAAAACAAGATTTGTTCAGTATATAGGTGTTTGGATACTTGAAATTCATTATCTGTCTGTAAAGATGATAGCACAAATCTCTATTGGTAGAGTCTACAGGCTGCAGCCAAACCTTTAAAAGGTCTCCTCTATCAGCATGAAAGGTTAGTGTGTTCTTCTGCAGGTTTCTACATCTGTCTTCTGTGATGTCGGCTGCCACTGAACTGAGAAGAGATGAAAAAGAGGAAATTTCATTAGCAAAAGGGATGGGGTAAGATGGCTGGTGGAAGAGGAGGGAAAAGTTTCCATTCGTATGCAATGAAAGGGTCACTGCGACCTTTAAAAGGGGATTTTTTAATACTTCAGTGCACTTACAGTTCATATGACAAGAGACTTTTCAGAGGTGATCTACTGCTCCCAGGCCAGTTTTTATGTAGGCTGAGTAAAAGCGACTCCAGAAGCTAAGCTAATGCAGCTACTTAACATACTCATCTCGGATCTTGACAATATTGGGTTTTTGGCTGCAACAGAGCCAGCAGCTATTGGTTTCTGCTGTTGTCACCAGTAGATACCAGTGCAGTGATGTGGAATTACTACCAAAGGCTTCAAACAGTGACATGGGCATATCCTTTTGTTCTTCCCCAGGCAGCTGCCCAGAGGCCATTAATCCGTGACGGGAAAGAGGAGGACTTGGCAGTGATTTGACTTGTACATTGACAGAAGACACATGAACAACTGTTTCTTTCCAGAGTCTTCCTGGGTAACTCTGAACATATCCCTCCTTTCATGAAAATGTAGCTGGTTATGATCTTGAGTCTAGGGAGAGAGAGGAAGCTGTGTATTGATGTTTCTAAGTGCCCCTCTTTGTTGTCTTGCCCTCCTTATCAAAAACAAATGTAATTTAAAATTTAAATGATAACATTAGTGAAATCTTATTAAATTTAATTTGACTTAAAATAAAATTGCTAAAAAGTTAAATTTACATAGAAAAAATGCATGATAAAAAATTTTAACTGCAGAAGTCGTCAGGGAGGAGCACCATCATAACCTTCTTTTTCCTTCTCTTCTACCCCTCCTTTCCCAAATGGCTATATTGCGTGCACTCAAATTCTTCAAGAACTCATGCACTTGAAAGAGTAATAGACTTTTCCGTATGCCAATAACTGCAAAAACATGCAATTGCAAATGAAGAAACTGATATATAAAGGTTCAATGAGTTCTTCAAAGAACAAATGAAGCTGCCGTTAGTCATTATGTATCATTGCTTATATGCACGGAAGTGGGTGTATCTATATCATGTTCCCATTCCTAAATAAATTGATAGTTAGACATATTTAACATGAACAGCTGTAAGTGCAATATTTATATTTTAGGGTTTTTTTGGTGAAAATCTGCACATCACAGACTTCTACAAATGTAAGCACAAGATAATCCTTCTTCATCAGAATTAGTCATAATGATTGTGAAGAGATCTGAATTTTTACATTGCTCCTGCCCCTGTTGTGAGTTTCTTATGGATAAGCTGATAGTTTCAGTTTTCAAAGATGTCAGGCCAGCATTTTTTATACCAATGACTAACAGCAGTTGTTCTCTGGTAGCAATTATTTTTATCTTTCACAGCATATAAAGGCTTGATGTGCCCTTAACTAATCTTCTTGAGGTGAAAACTTCTTTTGCTTTTATCTAAAGTTTTGAGTATTTTAAAGAAAAATCCTCTAGCTGTCCATTAGAATGAAAAAATGCTTTGTCAGCATTCAGGGGTATGTTTTGAATACCAGCTACCTTATGATTGCATTAATATTGTTATAATTATTTTAAAGCAGATTTAGGGTTCCGCCTTTCAAATCCTGCCTGTAAAAGAAGTATACCACTGTGAGGAAGGTCTGGCATGTTTTTGATGTAACTAAGCCTACCATCCATTCTCCCTGGGTAGGGTATTGGCTTAAGATAGTGATTTGGACCTAGTTTCACCACGGATATAAGATGTTGTGCATAAAAGTTCATAACTCTCTGTGATAGACTACTTTAGGACTGCGAGTAAATAATTTAATCTAGGTTTTCATAATCTGAATGCTTATCTGTCCCAAATAAAATTGCTTTTAAGCAACATATAAAGAAATCATGCTACCATTAGTTGAAAATATTTTGAAACAGAAGAATATTTTTGAACTAAATAATACAACTATTTTAAAAATGTCAATGTCTTTCCCATTTCATAAATGTTACGAATTTGACTTTAAAGCAACCCAATGATAAAATATTGCTCAGAACAGAAAGGGCAAGGTTTAGGGAATACAATACCTAAAACTTGTGATTCAAGAGGAACACAGACAGTCACTTGAGGTCAGGAGTCCATCGAAAGGCATTCAAAATTCAAGAAGGGATGAGTAAGAGTTAGATTGGAAAATGAGAACATTATTCACGTATATCTAAAAAGATTTTTCTGTTTTAATGTGGCTCATGTAGAAGCCTAAACATAGTAGGGTTAAAACTCAACTTTTACTTTTGTATTGAAGTGTATAGCGCACAGGACTAATGTGTGTGGAAGTTTCTTGCTCTCTCAAACTGAGCAGAGTCCAAAAGCAGTGACAAGAGTAAAGTCTAAAGTTTATTCTCCATGATTTCCTGTTCAAAACCAACTCTTTGGGATAGAATGGGAACAGAGTATAGGAAACATATCAGAAATATTTGAGATAATGTCATTAACATAACAGTAAATAAAAATGTCTATTTAGATGCTCATTAAAAAAATCAGTACTTTACAGGAATATGAAAGATCAACTCTTGCCACGCTTCTTGGTATCTCTTCCTAAAATATGAATCACTGATCCCTTGTTCCTTGTTTTTACTTAAACTTCCCTTTCTGTTGCCTATAACATGTCATACAGTGCTATTTACTGAACTGGGGTATGTGAGGAGGGCAGGAAACTGGATAAGAAGAGCTCACAACCAAGGGGTAAGATTGGAGTTACGGTCTACGCTTAACAGCATGTATGGCAACTAATCAGGATCCCTGGGTATGTCCGGGTACTAGAATTACAGTATCATTTAATACTGTGAACCACCATCTTCTGGTGGATGCTGCCTCTCCTTCTAGTCTCCCCTTCCTTTAAATATACTTGAATATTTAAGTTTACCACTGGCAGCCTCCTGTTTAATCATGCGGAGATAGGCAGTCTAAAAAAGTTCTGCTAGGAAATCCATCTCCCAGCTGAACAGCTGACTGAATAAAAGACTTGGCTCCCATTTTCTCAACGCTGTTTATTGTATGAATACAGTACTGTTCAAGACCCATGAAGGATAATTGTTACTTTCCTAGCACAGTATTTTCCTGATTTAGGGAAGGAGTAAGAAAAAAATCCACCCTGATCTGAGACTCGCAGTCAAACGTATTTGTGTGTAAGAAACAAAAATGTTTTTCTTCCTTACAGTCTTTAATTTTGACTGTCCTAATATTAGCTAAGAAGTCATTTCTTGTTTGAAATACAGGATTTTGGGGTTTATTTTGAAAATGTTCAAATGTTCTTGTTAACTTTTAAGCTTCCTTTCTCCTCCCTGCACCAGTTACACTGATAATAGCATTGAATTCAGTTTTATTTTCTCATTTTAGGAGTTCTTTGAGGAATAGGTATTTTCCTGAGGAAGAAGTCTGAGATTTACCAGCTAGCTCCACTGTTGATCCCTATATCTCTATTTCTTTCTTCAAATGAAGCAACTGGTAAGCTTTACGTACCAAGAAGACGGTTTGATCATAATTGCATCAAAATGTGCTATTTCATCAAACAAACTAGTTTTAGTTGTTTACTCTTAAGCATTTAATAATGTTTAAGATAATCTATTATTTGTAATTGTGTCAAGCTTCATCCATCTTCTATAACAGAAAAAAGTCTAAAACTAGAATTTGATCACTTATTTTAAGCCATATTACTGCTCCGCAATTGGTCTGGGATATCAGTTTTGTCCTCAACATCCTTAACTATATGGCTGTCTAATTGGTTTTTATTATTTAAACATCACAACACAGATTATCAACAGTTACTGCCTCGTTAACACTACCTGGTTTGATACAGTGATATCTGTGCAGCCAAGTTTTCTGTCTACGTATGGGATGCAAAGCTGTGTAATGGTCTTTGACAAACACTACAGAAAGAATAACACTTGGAGAAACTGTCACTGGTTTGCTGGCCTTTATTTCAACAGCTCTTTGGCATCCTTCTGTGAAGACTGATGCTGCACTGGGGAGGACAGAGGTAGGATTTGCTTTAGACATTTTTGTTAGCATCACTATATTCTTAGTTTCTTTAATTGGTGGTTACCAAATTCTTGGCCCACAAATTGCAAGTCTGAGAAAATGAGGCTGGAGCTGAAAATGCTTCCCTGCAGTCCTGTGCTGAACAGAGGTTTGGCAAAGAAATTAATCTACAAAAGCCTTTTTGTGAAATGCTGCCATTCTGAATCAAATACTTTCTTTTATGGTGCTAGAAAGAAACAGTGTAGTTTGCTTTTACTTTTTGACCTTTTTAGGTAAAAGAATGCAAGCACAGCTTTCTTTGTGAACTTAAAGGAAAAGATACTCATCTCCACTTATACCAGGTTATGATAAATGAGAATATATCTAATAGACTAGTTTGTAGAAACGTCTCAAAGGTTTTTTTCATTTGTTTTACTGGGACTATAGCAGAAACATCTTGTTTCTGCTCTACGCCCATCCTCTAAGCATGCTAAAAGCATTTTGAGTCCAGAACTGGGGGATCTTTCCTTTCTACATATCAATTGCTGTTTGAGGTGTAAATGAATAAATTTCAGCCTTGACCGCTGACAACTTTTTCCTGTAGGTAAAACTTCATGACTATAAATTCTTGAAATAAAGGGACCAGAAACCATAGTCTTACATAATTAGGAAAAAAGATATAGGTTTTTACGGGACTTTTGGAGAAAATGTCACAGCTTGAATGGAGCCTTGAAGAGTTGCGATCCCTTTACAGAAAAGGCCCAATGTATGCACAGAAAAAGACAAGAAGTTTTCCTTGTTAAACGGAGCAAGAACAAAGAAAATAATTCTTTGATAGCACTGTGTAAGTTGCCATTGCATTATGCTTCAAGGAATGACAGCAGTTGAATGGGAGGAGATAGAGATGGCAGACCATAAGAATTGTGCATGAAGTGAAAATTGAGTGACTGAGTTGGCTGAACAGGGAAATAATTTCTCCTCCTAACCTAATGCATTAAAGGAGAAAAATCTGAACTGTGGCTGTGGGCCATGATGCTTTTCAGGCAGCACAGCTACTATCACCTGTTTTATCTTTTTCTCAATCTAGATTTTAAATATCCAGTTTAAAACAAAATATTTAAAAATGGTGTACTATATATCTTAGCACCAAGGTAAAAGTAGAGGATGGATTTTCTTGCTGTTATCTTGGCAGCTCTGCTTGTTACAGCTCTGACTGTGTTTTCATGTTAGATGACTATTTTGAGACTGCAAAGCAATGTGGAATGAAGAGGTAGCTTGCCTTTTGCCAAAAATTTTAAGCCAAGAACTTGAGACAAAATTTTAAAACAACATATTAAAAATTGCAGGCCACTCCAAAATTGGAAGAATAAAGAGGAAAAAATCAGGGCATCTTTCATTAGTTTGTCAGAATGACAAATAACTGTGGTTTTTTTCTTTTTTTTTTAAAGGAAATTCAAGTGTAAGATGTATTTCTTAAAGAGCAATATATCTTATTTACTTCTGCTCTTTCTTGCAGGTCAAAATTAAAATTACATTGAACAAGATATTTTGTCATGAGCTAAAGGCATGGATAACCTTAAGTAGTAGCAGTTTAATAAAAATAAATGGTCTTTATTCTTCTATCTCTGAATGATTGGAGGGAGTAGAGGTTGTAATTTCAGTGCAATTCCTACATAAACGAAAAGTGAAAAAATATGGTAAAACTAAAGCAACTTATAGTTCACCTTAGAGAAAATATTTGTCAAAGCAGCATCAAAGTCTGCAGTGTCACAAACTGACACTGAGAGAAATTCCTCCTGAGAGAGGTATTATATTTAAAATGTCTTTTCTCCTTCACGCCCTCTTTGAAATACTTTACTTTCATAAAAGCTATAGATCCATCTTTCATTCCAGGGACGTGCAACCTGATGTCCATCAAAAGTTTCCATTTTATAGATTAAAAGTAGAAGCTTTGGAACAGGACACCTGTTTGTTTTTTCTTTTTTTCCCCAGAATCTGGAAGGCTTTAGTTTTCCTTTAGTTCTTTGCATCCTGTATTTTAGTTACCGGCACTCTGGAGCGAGGACCCAGTTTTGCTTCCTGCTTGCCCCCTGCTTGGCTGGTGGCGTGCTGCGGGTTGACTGGTCTCCATCGTGATGGCATTGTCTCTGAGTGCGCGTGTGTAGGATCGATGTAATTCCAGAAAGCTCTGGAGTGGTGCTAAGAATGGCTTACCCGTTTTCATGACTTCCAAAGAGACATCGTGTGTGTGTGTCTGTGTGTGTATTTTTATATATGTATGTGCATGCAGTGTGAAGACTAAAAATGTATTTGCATTTTTTTCAGTACATTTATATACTTGAGAGATGGGGATATGAATAGCTGAAAGTGCCTAGGCTTTTGACAGCCTTTTCCTCATTAATCCCCTAACCTGCAGAGATGGACAGCAGTCAAGGTACTGTATATTGTGTTGTGACACCGGGTTAACCTTTGGCGCTCTCCCGTTCATTCTCAGAAATGTACAAAGTGGTGTCTCCCTGAACACAGGAGGAAAAGGAGACGCTTGGTCACAGCTCCGGCTCTCACCACCCCCGCCTCTCCCAAGGGATCCCCTGTAGCACTGTCCCACTGGAGTTTGCCTGGGTACTGCTTTTCTTTATCTGAGCCATCTCTCTGCCACATCTATCTTCTCTCCTATCTTCCTAATGAACAAAATAATTTCCAAGTAACCAGCATCAGAGGCTCTAATTGATTTCCTCAGCAGGTCATGTTTTGGACAGTTTAGGAATACCTATGCTTGCAGCAATCTTAATTAAAGGCGGATGAATGGAGCTGAATTCAGCAGTTTCAGTGAGTTCCAGTTTCAGTCTGAAACGCTGTATTTCGGCTCTATGCAGAAGAATCAATTTATTTTAATGCTCATTAAAGCTAAACTAAGACAAGGTCTAGGTGGTGTGCTCAGAAGATATAGGTGCTATTACAGGGAGAGACTGGCAACAGGACAGTAGAGATTTTTGGGTATCTCCATGAAAATTTTAGTTTCATAAAAATGCATTTGAAGTTTATAAATGCCAGTTCTTTGCATACACAAATTCTCTGAAACACCCATCTTTATTTTTCAAAAGCATTCCGGCTCATTGGTTTTCTTCATACTTAAACTGTTTGTTTATTCTGGGATACTCGTATCTGTGTTGGTTTTTTTTTATTGCTGTGAACTAGCAGATAGTCAAAGGCTGCTAGAATTTCATGACCGGCTTTGAGTAGCATTTCAGCTTTTTAGCATTTAAATGCCTGAACTTAACATTAAGATTTTTGTCTCAATTCCATAATACACTTCTCTTTTCAGAGTGGCCAAGTTCAGGTTTTCATCCAGAAGGCCAGAAGTCTTCAGAGGACAGGAAAAACTTGTTCTTTGAGGTGACTAAATTTGCATGAGTTCGAAAGAGTTTTTTAAACCTTTGCACTTTAATCCAAAGCTATCTCTCAAATTCAAACTTAGCCCAATCTAATTGGAAGTTGGATCAGACAGGTGTGTTGCTGTCTTTAACATTTTTATTTATACATAAAACTTTTTTCCCCTTTGTCTTGTTTTAATTAAAATGTTTGAATAAAGCATTTTTGCCCCATCCTGAGGCTGCATGTTGAAAAAAGAATAAACTGAGACACGACTATTTCCAGTCAGTTTCTTTAACTGAAGCTGGTCTGTGAACTTTAACTACTCGGTTAAAGAAAATGTGCTAAGTCTACAGTGTTACTTTAACAAAGTGTAGTTCCTAGCTTTACATTTCCTTTCCTTCCTTTAAAACAAGGAGTATCTTGGTCTGACCTGTGATAATCTCTCCCAGAAAGTCAGCAGCTGTGTGACTTACACGTAGACCTGTGTGGCTTTCTAAGAGCCACTGCCTGAAATACACACAAATTCATAGCGGCCTGCAATGACTTGTTGAATGGTGCATTAAACCATCTGAAGAAGAGGTGTTTATGCAAGCCAGTAATGTAGAGCGTGTTGCCAGGTCTGGTTTTAGGGAAATTATTGTTGCAGTTTGACATGTCACTATGCCTTGTTTAATTATACTGTAATTTTAGAGCCAGATTTAAAGAAGTGAAGCATTTTGGTACAAATAAGTTTTGTGCCTGTGGTTGCTGTAGGTATCTGCCTGGCCTTTAGCCAGCGAGCCTCTGTTAAAAATTAACATAGTAAGCACTGGCCTAAATTACTGAAGTTCACTCTTTTGGTGAAAGGGTTTGCACCATCACTTCATTTTATCAAATTCGTTTGAGTACTCTAGGCTGTCTGGCCTAATGTGTCGGCTAGTACTGAAAGGCCAAGTGTCTGTGTACAGCTCCATACTGCGCCGTATGCTGCTGTTGCAAGACTTCCTTCCCTGGAAGGAAGAAGGCAATTTTGTGGAGGTCTGAATTGAGGTGACTGTCTTGCTGCCAGTATCTCTAGATCACTTAGAGCAATGTGGAGAGTTTTGTGGCTGAAGGACTCAGAGGTAGATTATCAACTTCTAAATTATATCCTTACTTCTGAGAGCCTCAGGTGCCTTTGGAGACTTTATAATCAGTTATCTACCTTGAACTCCACTTACTGCCTTTAGAATGGTCTTTCCTTTTCTATTCAAAGGTTTTATAAGATAAGAATTGAGATAGAGATAAGAAACAGAGAGATAGAAGGGCTTTAATTGGTTGCTAGTTTCTACTGTTCTGTGTTTCTGTGTGTATTTTTAATGATGTCTCTTAGTAGTTACTAAGGGGAATATTTACTCTCCTCCTCCTACTCCCACTCTCTGTCAGAAAGCCAGAGTATATTGACTCCACAATCTTGAAATACAGTAATTTGATAAATTGACTGTTTAACCAATAATACATACTCTGCAGATGGTTCAAAATATTTGTTGTATCACTACAGAATAAACCCGTGACTGAGTACTGGCGAAGAGCTCAAGCTACAAGTCACTGTGTCCCCTAACTCTTGGACACTGCATCAGCTATTGAAATTCAGATACCCGTGTTGCTGAGTAACCTCACATTGTGTGCGGGAAGGTCCCTAAGAGTGAGATACAGAAGTGCTAGCAGGCTGGGGTGGGAAGCTGTCTGAAGCTAACCATTAGGAAATGCTGGAGTGAGGAGTCAGGGTCTAGCTTCTCAGCATACTGCACCCAGCTGTGCTGGAGGTTCCTGACAACAAAGTGTCCCTCGGACTTCGTGCTAGATTATCCCCCTTTTCTCTGCAAAAAGAATCATCTGCATCCATGGTCTAATGTCCCACTGGAATTTATTATTTATATATCAGTCTTATTTGGTGCAGAATTTAAGTTTTTTGCTTCCACTAAGAATATCCCAACACAACAGTCTGTGGTATTCTGGGAACCATCTGCCTCGATTACTTCTAAAGCTATTTTTAATCTCTAATCAAAGATTAATTATGCCAAGCTTTGGGCCATGAAGACTCTGGAGGAGAGAAAAGGAAGAGAAAAGCGCCTACAGCACTCACCAAAGACATGGGAAAATCAGGTACAAGTCAGTGCTGCGATTTATAGTTGGGATTCAGCAGCAGGGATGCTGAGATAAGCTCTGAAACACCACACTGAGGCTGTGAAGCTGCCACGTGCTGTCGTCTCTTTGCAGAGGGGATGTACTTTGCCAAAGTATCACTTATGCTTCCCAGATGGTGTCTTTCTACCTGTCCTGGCACCTACCCAATGCTATCTGTCAGTATTTAACTTAGAGTGTTGTTCTTTAACTCTCATGTCTCTGAAGCATAGATCAGTGTTCTGTATGTGCCTCCATATCCCAATTTTGTTCAGATTTGCTTGGGAGAGCGTTCCCAAAGGTTTTTCTGTTTCACCTGGATGTGTATCCAAGATTAAAGTCCAATCCGAGGCTGGACGTCTACTTTAATATTTGGAACCAACAGGTTATGGGAAAATTAAATGTAAATTTAATTCCAATTGGAGCTGAACAGCCGGGTTCCTTTCTGACTGCTTCCTTCGCGTGGAGCTGGGGCTGAGCCTTCAGTGTCCATAACAACAACTTTCCCAGCGAATGGTGTCCTAATTCTGTCTAAAACTGTCCTGGGGGACTTTGACAGCTCTTCTGAGTTCTCTTTGCTATTTCTCTTCATCTGTTCCCCTTTATCCAAAATTCTTTTCATGATGCCAGTCTGTCGCAAATACAGTTTCAATGGGTTATTTGAATATTAGCTACTGTTTGAAAAATTTCAGCCCGGAGCTTCATGGGTTACCACTGAAATTGTTGAAGTACTCAAAAAATCATTCAAGCTTTTATATACATATTCAGAGGAGATTTTTATCTTTAGAATATTCTATACAGCTCTCTAACACTTCACTGATATGAATAAAAAATCTGATCATTGGGTTGTTTTTAGATGGATGGAGGATGTATTTCCATTTCTTTTCCCTCCTTCCCTGTCCCCAAACGTTCAGAATTGGAGAAATCCAGTTTTGTTAGAGCATGCCCACAGCCTGAGGATTGGGCTGTTGTCTTGAGAGTTAGAAATCCCTGTCCCAGAGAGAGGCATTTCAAATTTCAGCGAAATTTCGAACCTGATTCTCCAGTATTCGAAAGGGTTATTGAAGCACTGGTGTTTTAGGACAGCTTTTTCACCTCCACGTTTCCTCACGGTTTGCGTGTTAAGAAATCCAGCGTGATAAGATATTTTGAGAACACCTATCAGAGATCTGTACTAGGTGGAGACAAGGTGATAGATCAATCTTGCTGCCTCTACCCCTGGAGCTGTAAACATACTAGTCTTGAAATCAAGTGTGTTTTTTATATGACTTGTGGTGGAAGCAGCGATAGCTAAGGGGTTTTAAGGCAGCTGGTGAAAACTAGCTGCTTTGATATTGTTGAATCTCAGCAAAACACCTGAAGACTTCTTTATTTGCCTGAAATTCTCTTGTGATCTATCACAAAAATGATTGCTGGGGTTATGCTGGAAATGCTTTGGTGTTTGGTTTTTTTTTTAAAATTATGTTCCTATCTGCAGTTTAGTGTTAGCATTCCTATGATAACTGGAGACACCTGTTCAGTGGATGTCTTTCAACTTGACACTTAAATCTGATTTCACACATCAGATTATTTAATATGATATAGTTACCTAAGAGAAACAATTAGATGTGATTTCAAAACTTATTAAATTATTACCTAGTGTAAACACCGCAGCCATTTGCTGTCACTTGCTCAGTTCTCTGTAACTGAGAACTTGTGCTTTAGTGTAGAAATAAACATGATTTTATTTCCTGTTTCTTTAATATTTCTAATATCTAGAGTCTTTATCATTATTACCTACATGTTTGGAACGTGTAGCAAAATATAGTTGCTAATCACAAAGGCAAATACAAAAAGGAGATAGAAGAAACATTAGTTAGGGATGAAATGATTCTCATCTTTGGAATAAGTGGCAATTGCAGAATATCATCTGCCTAACCATTGTCAAATTTTTGTAAACATCATGACAGAGATGAGGTTTTAAGAGTAGTTTGAAGAGAAGGACAGCTGTTGCTTTGTGAATAATCATTTGTTGTTGTTGTAAATGCTACAAGTGATAGCATTACAGAAAACAGAGATGGAATATATCACTTGGTTGCTCATCCTTTTAGTGCTTCCCTTCTCTCAAGGTCCAAGTCCCCAAAGTACGCTTTTGGGGAACATATGTTGTCTGCCAAAACTCATTTGAAATCTGAAAGCAGAATAATGTTTTGCTTAACTTTGTTTTTCAAATGTAAAACACTTACATTTAGGGTGAAATGCTCCGTGTAACTACAGGCTACTGTTACCGTAAATCATTAAGTTTTTTCCAAAGAAGTTCAGCTGTTTTAAAATTTGGCTATAGAGGATATTTTTAAAGGCGTATTTTTAAGCTATAAAGATGCGTTTTCTCAAATTACTTGAAAACTAAACTGACTAGAATAGGAACACCAGACCAAGAATTTTAAAAGTTTGTGCCTTACAATAAAAATAAGTGCTTAGGGTGGTTTCCTTACCAGCTAATCCCTGCATGTATCTCATTACATCAAAAACACTCTCTCCTTGCTGGATGGAAATAAGATAAAATTCTAAATGGGCAAGCACTGTCCACAAGAGCTGCTGTGAGGGCTATGGAAATTCACACTCTGCCACCACCTTCCTGAAATGTTTAACAAATTGAGTTAATAGTTGGTTAATAATATTTGCATATTTTGCAGGCCCAGAGCAGAGGGTCTTGGGGCAGCAGAGACCCACAACCTACCGGGAGTGCAGAGGCGATGGGCTCCTGCTGGCTGCCTTACCCACAAGACAGACGCAACCCAGCTCTCAGCTAATTGTAGAATACAAAAATCCTTTCAGGATAACGTACCTAAACAGATAACTCAGATGGAGCTCTATTCATGGCTAGAGTATTCCTGATAAATGAGAAAGGATAACCACATTTTTTTGATTTTTTTTTTTTTCCTGTCTGCATGTAAGATATGCAATTTTTCTAGCAGATTCCTGTCCTTGGAGTACCTTCCTTGCTCCGAGGGCCAATGCAGAGGCAAAGGTAGTGGATTATAGCTTTCCGTCATCAGCTACCATTTATTTCCACTAGCTTCAGCAGAAATGTCACCCCAAAAATCTCCTCGCCTAGGTTTCATTGTGAAAAAAGTCCAGAAATCTTTCTCATTATGTCCCAATCTTAGCTTACTTTTGAGGTTTACTATTAACTTCAATAGGAGAAGGATTTCACTTGCTCAGATTTGTCCTATTCAGAAAGCATGTTAAATTAAAACATATCTAGGTATGAATGTATATATAATATCTGTACATGAAGCCTTATACATATGGTAATGTGTTTTATAATACTTTGCGTGAGAGCCCAGATGGATGAACCACTTGTGAATATAGGCATAAATTGCTCAGTTTGACTATATAAACTGCTTCAGAAAAGGTGTCCGGGGCAAGTGAGAGCGCTGACTACTCTCAGTAACTCACGGCACTGTTAGGATGCCTGAAATGTAAATAGTGCCAGCACATCCAAGCTGAGAACAGCTACTCTTCTTTTTTTAATCATTTACTACACTGTACTGCAGGAAACTAGCTTACACATTTTCATAGCAGAGCACACGACCACAGTACAGCACAGAAAGGCACAACCCCCTCAAGGGTGTGGAATTAGGGTGAAAAGGGAAATATTCTGCTGAGAGTATCTGCGGGGAGCAAGGTGTCCTGCAGCAAGACCAGCAGGTTTGCTTTCATGATGGGGTTGAAGTTTTAGATAATTTCAGTCATCTTCAGTTTTGCCTGAACCTGAGCCACTCAGCTGAGCAGTAGGAGCAATCAAACATTTAAATCCCATGGTTTTGGTGCCTCCCCAATCTGGTTATAGCAATTAATCTAAGTTCATGACTTTGTTTTGCTGAATACTTGCTAACAATGTATAATTTTAAAGTACTGGCTTTCTTACTGGGTCTTTCAACAAATTGACACTTCGTAGTTTTAAGCGCTTCCAATCCAAATGCCTGATGCACAGTACAAAAATGCCTGATGCACAGTACAAAAATGCCTGATGCACAAGCTGATGTGGCCTAGCTTTCGCAAGGTAATTTAAAGTGGCACCATACCTGTTTATGAAACAAGTTACTGGTATAATAACTAGCATTTTAATCACCCGCTATTCGTTTGTTAGCTGGGGTGAAACTAACTTCTAAACTACAATATAGGCAATATAAACAGCTACCTCTGAAGTATTTAATTACGTTTAAAATATCATTTTTTTTAGTTTCCTTGTGTTCGGAGAAGTCCGATAATGGAAACGGAGAAAATTGAAATAGCAATCTGTTACTTTCTGAGAGTTCCTCTCTGTCCTAACCGATGAGATTTACAATGCTGTAATGCTGCAATTTCATCGTTATTTTGTAATCTTCTTAAATGAGTGTCTCATGTTAGTGCAGGCAGTTACAATAACTGCTTGAATAGGATTTGCTGCTGAGCAAAGCTGCTTGTGTTGCAAAAGCAACTAGAGGAACACACAGGAAAAAAATACCCCACATTGTGCAAAGGTGTTTACTTTCCCATCGGGTTTAGAGTGAGTCCTGAGAAGGGAATTTAGTTATGACTTCACCCGTGCTAGCAGGATGCCAGCAAATTATCTAAAAAGGAAATAATACTGTAGTAGCAGCTAAAGGCAAGTTCAAAAACAAAGGAGATTTGTAACCACAACACATATTTAATGTGGAATACTGTCGTGCTTCTATAGAGTAAAAAAGAAACTTGACTCCTTCAAAAATTCTCTTGGCTTCGCAATGCCTACTGCTCCCGCGGTCTCTTCGCCCAGGAGAGGACTTGCACTGGGTGAAGCACGCTGTCTGTACGGCAGATGATCCTGTACGCTCGATGCGTAGCTGTGTCCCGGGGAGGGGAGGCGAGGCTCAGCAGCATCCCTTCCCTCGGAGGTGGCAGCCGAGGTGATGGAGGCAAAAAGAAATGACCCCAGCAGATCGCGCCTGCTCGCATTTGAACACGCTTGTCTTACAAATGACCCGATAACTCTTTTTAAAAAAAGGTTGCCTCAAAACCAACCTTTCATTAAGCATTACTTATTCATGTTACAGTATACGTATTCCTTTTGGATAAATATTGGCTGTGCATTCGGTATATGTATTATCCTGTTGAAATCTTTGAGACTATTCATGTGGGTAAAGTTATGTATATGGGTCTGTAGTTACAGGCGCTGAAGATGACATTAAATCGCTGAGGTTCACGGTTAATAGAGAGGCATTAAACAGCACAGTCCTAGCTTGATTTTTTTAAAGGATTTTTTCCTAGAAGAATATAGCAATAATATCAACATATGACTGTTGTATCATACTTCTCAATTTATTTTCATCTTCAAACTCAGGCTGGGAAAATATTGTTACTCATTACTACTTTGCCTGTATGCAGCCTGCTTAATTCTGCTTTTGTTCTTTTTATCAGAGATATTGATCTATGATCTGACGTCCCTTGACTGAGTCATGCTTCAGGCTGTTGGCCCTGGGCTTAATTGTACTTCTGGTTTCAGAATTCTTTGTAATATCTGCCTGGAGGCTTCTCCCACTTAAAAAAACAAGACTGTAGTTCCTATACAAATAATAATGTAAATGACATAGTACTGGTGCCTCTTCTGGTCTATTTGAATTCCAGGTTCCTAACAGCAAATATCGTATCCTCATTTTTATTTGCAGATTTTTGAAGTGGCGTGAAGAAAAAGTGAGAATTGTAATCCTTATTATCTTCTTTAGAGCCTTAGGGATGGTTCTGTCATTATCAAAATAACAGCCCCTTCCACCCCAAGTCCTGCTCAAGACACAATTCTGAATTTCTTCTTCTCCATAAAAGATTTTTTTGCATGTTTGTTATTTTTAAGTCAGTGTTTCTTGAGACTTCATTTTAAATTTAATTCTATGTTTGAAATAAGATGCAAAATAAGTAAAATGGTAAAGAAAAATGACCTTTTTCTCCAAAACACCGTTAAAAATATGACCAAATATTGTATCTTGATCTTTATAAATATGAAAATATGTACTGATTTCAGATAAAAGTTAACATGTGCTAATAACTATTGCATTCAAATATTTTTCTCCCAGTATATTAGCCATAATTAATGTTGCAAAATTAATGTTGTGTTGGAGCTACAGGGGTTGGAGGATGTTCATGTACCAACAACTGATGACAGAGTTGGAAATGCAGTTGGTCTACCCCTGTACCTGTGTAGGCAGGGTGTTCTGATGTAATAATGTAAGACAAAGTTAGAAGGATTACATCATCAGACTATACTGTCACCTGCTGATAGTGTCAGGGCTGCAACATGATGCTTCTAGCACGACTGAAAGATGATTAACTCCTTTTGGATATCACAGGACTCACACTGGTGACTCAGCCAGAGGTCATATCTTAGCAGAGCGAAAAATCACTTGTGTGAAAGAAACAGGTTTTATTCAAATTTTCAACCCCTGGAAGTAAAACTGAAGTTTATTTATGCAATCCACTGGTTTCTCTCACTGACAGTGGTTTCTGTTAATTCTTCAAAGACACTTTAAGGAACAGCTAAAATGAGGGATGATGAAAATTTACAGGGAGCTTGCTTACTTTGTAGGCAGTTTTACTTGCTAAAAAAAGTACCTAAAATGCAGCTAAAAAGTATGTGGGCATCTTTCTTTTTTAAATGCAGGGACAGGACAAGGCCCTTAGCTAAGGATTTTAATTATTTGAGGATCATCTCATGAAAACGCTTTCCTCAATCAAGTAGTTTGCCAGTTAGCTGTTGTACACTTAGGAAATACAGCAAAAAATCATTGGGCAGTTTTAAAGCTAAAGTATCACAAATCTTGTTACGTTTCCAAGCTGGGTACTAGAAGACTTCTTTTTATAAAGATAGGTACAGATACACCATTGTCTGACTTTAGATACAGTATCTCACTCCGACTTTCACATGTTAAAATGAAGCGGCTTTCACAGCTAAATACTCACATGGATCTTTTTTAAAAAAAATGCATTTAGAAACTGCAATCTTAAAGGGGATGGAAAGCATCTTTATACTCAACTGATACGTGTTTCAGTTCTGCAACTAGCTCCGTAGGGGTAGACAGCACATATGCAACTTCAACTTAATGGAGATCTGCTTGTGCAGGACATGCAGAAAAAGTTGATTTTTCCACTCGCGGATGTAAGAGGACCTGTGTTTGTTGGGAGAGTTGGGTGTGAGGACAGTACATGGGAGAATATGGAGTAGGTGGAGTCCTTACAGGTGATGCAGTGAAATTCCTCCAGCAATCGCAGCAGATGTCTTTGACCACCAACTCTGAACCGATATGAGAAACAGGTTAAGGATGTGGGAAAAATGAAATCAATATATTTTTCAAGTTAGGCGGAGGTGTTTTGTGTTAATGTAGGTATTGAAGATTTGAATTTTACCTGCAAAGATAGAAGATATTGAGTATTAGAGCCCTTCTCAGCTGATCTCTTTCCACACTTTATCTGTTTCCTTCCTCTCCCCTCCATACTTACATTTGATGTTACAGCTCTTCACAATTATTTACTAAAAAAAAAAAGTCTTAAGACGAGAGCCTGCAGACACACTTAAGATATTTCATTTTCACATCTGAAAGTTCTGGGAAATTCAGGAGGTAGAGAAGGGGTGAAGATTGGTTTTTTGTCATTTCACAGCTGGAAATACAGGTTTTCAGAGAGACAGCAAGCATTGACAAGAAACAAACTCCAGTCCTATTTGACTGTGAGAAGGCGATAGGTAATCACTGCTAAACCTAAACAATATAATTATCAGTGCATTTAAGCAATAATATCTCAGTTAATTTTCAGGTTTTGAGATAGAATGGGTGGCAGATTTAAGGAAAGAAGAGGGCGCAAAGAAAGAATATAAGGGCAGCCTGAAGTTAACAGCTGAAATTATATTTTAAAATTACTTTTAAAAAAACAGGTTGTGGATAAAACATTATGTTTTTTTTTAGCTCAGAGTAGTAATTTCAAACAGCTGGAAAAAGATCTCTCGAATACACCTTCAGCTCTTGGTTTGATTTAGAACATGCAAATAGATGCGAAAAAGTGGCTGCCATTACATTAAGAATGGCAGAAAGCTTTGTAAAAATACCAGCCTCAGTTAAGCAATTTCCTATAGGGTACATGAAAACAAAGCTTGGAAGATGAATATTTTGTACGTATTTCCAGTTATTTAGCATCTGGTAAGTACAGTAGGCTTGCTTTGTTATACCAAGTTTACTTGTCTTTGTTACAAACATTATTTTAGTTTTTTTTTTCCCCTGGTATTTTTGCTTGTATTGGTGTATTTGCCTAACTTTTCATATCAGGAGATGTGGGGGGAAAAAGAGATCCTGGTGGAAGGGGGAGTCTGAGATATGCTAATGCGAAGAGCCAAGTTGTTCCTCACTGAGACAAGGAGATGGGAAACAGGATGCAAGACTCAAACTCCACTAGGAGGACTTTAATAGTCTATCATCTGGTTAACTTCTCTAGCTCAAAAAATGCATTAATTGCACAGTTTATTCTGACTGATATCAGGATGTGGACAGCTAATGTTGTCTCTTTCAAGCCAGATGAACTGTCCCTTATTTTAATTACCTATAAGCCACTTCAGAGGGGAAAAAACTCTTCCTGCTTCCCAGAAAACCCAATTGGCTTTGAAGAAGTGAAGACAATCACAGGTGAAAATAATGTAACTAAAAGCAAGAGGCTTTAGTTAAAATGATGTGTCCTCATAACCAGGAACAGGTAGTCCAGTCCCTTATGTTTCAGTTTCATTGATAAAATTTGAACAGAAACCAACTCTGTACAAGTTTCCCCAAGAACTGGCAGTTTTGGTTGGTGATGCTAAGGAGTGTTTTCTAGCCCTCCTCGTTTGAGAAGACTGTGTAAACTGTTACAAAGGAGCAGAGCCCTGACAGAAGCCCCTCTTTAAGGAAGGATTTAATAACTTTCAGTAGACTAATGTAATGAAGCTGTCGAAGTAAACAATCTTCCTTGTCTATCTTCCTATATGTTTAGGACAGCTGCTGACAGCTGGGTAAATGAATATCCTTCTAAAAAGCAGTATGTTCTTCTTTAGAGTTTGGAAGTTAATACTATAGTCTTCACTCTACATTACTTATTTCAGACTACAATGTTCAGCCTAAGTCTGGAGAAGGTTAGCTTTCCCACAGTATGTGACAAGTACCGCAACCGGTAAGATGGTACTTGCTTGGAAGAACCTAAACACAACTTGTTTGCTGAAGGTAGGCTGACTGTTCATCAAAGCAGCACCCAGAAAGGGAATCTGGGAAAGAAAAAGGAACTTGTCAGATAGGAAAGCTTTCAAAAGACTTTTGTCAAAGAAGGTGCCATAAAGACTTTATGAAGAAGGCATCAGAAACCAATGTAAAGAAGACAGAAGGTGTAATGAAGTGTAATAAAGAAGCAAGATTGAAAGTAAAAGCTGTGTGGAGAGGAAACTCTTAAAAATTAAACCCATAACTATGGCAATAGTGTTCAATAGATTTAATACAGTCTTACCCTTATTCTAAAATATGCAGAGATATTTTACATGGCTGTTGTTCTGAGTATAGACAGAAGAAATACTGCTTGAAGAATTCCAGATGTTCCCTGAAAGCAAAACTGAGGAAGGACTGAACACAGCAGCAAATGTGTTGTGGTTTCCTTTCTCTCAACTCCAAGAAGTCACTGAAGACATCCAAAATTTGAGTTAGTGATTTAGGTGGGAAAAGAAGTTGCATAAAGCATCCCCACCCCACCTTCTCCAAAACTCATATTGATTAGAAAGCTGGAAAAGTACATGATCCTATCACAACTGCCAGTACAAATGAAAAATAAATAAATTAATAAACAATCTCCTGTGAATAACAACTAAAATCCCACTGCTGAATAATCAGAGAACTATGTCTACCATCAGGTGATCTGTTGAAGGTTCTCTAATATGCCAAGTCATTAGGAGATGTGAAAATTGTTTTAACTTGGATTTCTTGTCCTGAAATAAATCATACATGCTATATCCAAAGAACGCTTGCATGCTAGGAGTGAGAGACTAATGAAATACTTAATCAAAGGTCAGACAGGTAAATTATCGTATACAGAATACAGCATACTTTTTGCTTTTTTCTTAATATTTTAAAGATCTATTTTAGAAGTCTTTAAAAGTACATATGTATTTATGGTGAAGGTATACTTTTATAGATATTGAGGTAAAGAATAATTCTTGGAAATCAATGGATTTCGGAAAGGAAGAAAATGAGCCTTTTATTTTTCTTAAGTATGCTGAACTATCATTGGTAATGCTATAAAGAATTTTGTTTTAAAAAAAAGTCTCCCTAGAATTTGTATGAATTTATCTGGAAGCTTTCATAAAGAACAAACAGAATGAAAGTCTGAGGCAAAACAATCTCCTTAACATCTGCAGAGTTGTACAAAAGAGCATTTGAAGGAGTCCGCTATATCACTATTATCACTATGCTATTTTACATATTTTCTACAAGCATTCAATTTTACCTAATGATTCAATTCAGTCTCCAGGTCAAGCTGATGCTAAATCTATTCTGATTCAGTATAAAGAAAGACAAACCAAAATCCCCTGCTCATCAGCTCCTGTAGGGCTGAAAAAGTTTTGGAGTTCAAAAGTCACTGTGTTTCCTGTGATGGGGTAATATAACTGGGAGAGATAACATAATGAACTCATACATGCCATTATGAGAGGTAACGTTTTCCAAAAGATCATCAGATTTGGACTATTACTTGTAAAGGAAAAGTATAAGAGGAAGTAATTTTGGTGACAAAACGGTTGACACAGGGAAAAGAATGATGAGGTTTAAGGAAATGTAATGAGTGGTAAATGGTTGCTTGCCTTTTTTTTTTTTTCTTTTTTAAGAAGGGAAAAATCCTTATTTTCAGTGAAATTAAGCAGCTAGCAAGAGCAATGAAAAAAAACATGCTAGAGAGGAAAAGAGAGTAAATGAAACTGCACGTTGAGAAATGAATAGAAAAGCAGAATCACTAATTTCTTGATTACAAAATAGCATTTAACTTATTTTTAGTTTTCTACTTTAATAAAGTTTTTGATAGATATCTTGAATTTATGGCTCTATATGCCATATAAGAACTCTTTCATCTCATGACAGGGAAACATAAGGATGACTAGGTGGCTTTAGTTCCTGGTGTCATCAGTATACAATTTAGAGAATATTTTTTTGACTTAGAAGAATGTGTGGGTGGGGAAGGAGTGCTAGTTTCACAAATTTCAAGTCATAATGCTTCACATCAATGCTATATTTTTCTCTCATCAGCTATACTGACTGTATTAATTCAGTTTTGTGTTTTTTTTTTTTTAATGCTGATATGGAAAAGCACCTGCTGCTGCTTGGGGATTTTTTTTTTGTCTCATCTGCATTTTGGAAGCATTTGACAACCCCTTCTTTGCTCTGTTTGCCATGTAATTTTAGAGTATCTCTATACAAATGGATGTTCTCAGAAACCACGAGGTTTCTTTGAGGTTCTCATAAAGCATGTTACCACATGAATAGGATGCTGTTGCTGAGATGATAACCCCTGCTATGAATTTGGACTTCTGGGATAATTATTCACTAAGCACTTACATATGTTGGGACATCCACCTGCAAGTGAAAATCCTGAGATTTACACCTTTTGCAGGCAGGAAGTCCAGTGCTACATCTTCTCCCTTGCTTGTATCCTGATTTTGTCCTCTAGTGAGGCTGTTCAGATAACAACCCTTGTCTCTTCAAGCTGCTGTGCCATGTGGCAGCTAGGTGACATGACAGAGGTGATTTTCTACTTGCTCCTGCAGGAGAACTTGCTAACCATAAGGGTGGTGGCTGGGAGAGCTGCACACCAGGGGAGTACCACCACTGTTTGCCCCCCACTCCAGCTGACTTTAGATTAATTTACCCTTTTTCCATAAAGGAGGATGTCAAGGGAATCATCCTCACAAGGGCAAAAAAGCTATTTTAGCTTATCAGACACTAAAATGGAAATGAAGTGATACAAAGTGTAATTAGTTGCCTGTAGTGTGACTTTGTTACCAAAGTCTAAGATTTTAAGATAGACTAGAATATTTCAGTTGGACCTACAATGATCATCTAGTCCAACTGCCTGACCACTTCAGGGCTGACCAAAAGTTAAAGCATGTTGTTAAGGACATTGTCCAAATGCCTCTTAAACACTGATAGGTAACTTATTGAATAAGCAAGTTAATAAATAAAATATACTTAAGCAAGATTGACTTAAATTTTGCGTGTTTCTGCAGTGGGATCTGGGTACTTGTGTTTTCTCTTGATGTTCTTTGGCCAGGACCTTCCTTCTGTTTTCTTCTGTGCTCTCCCATTGCTATAATTCAGATTTTTTTTTTTAGGCTTGTAATTGCTGTGGCGCTTCCTCTGTCCAATTGCAGGCTGTCGTATCCTTGACAGCCTTGGCTTTTCTTTCTCATGTCTTGTGGTTTTGTCACATTTCTTGCTTCTTTCTGCTCCCTTGGGGGCTGTCCAGATGCCTCACTCTTGTTTCTATCGATAGTGAGTGAGAATGAATGCGGGTCCTGCATTCTTCGTGTCAGAGTTGCCTTTTCTCCCCGGTTTCATGGCTGGCAGCTATCTATCTGTCTGTCTTAGTCTGGGACTCGCAGCGCAACAGCATCGTCCTGCGCCCACAGCCCAGAGTAGTGAGTTCCTATATACATGTGGAGATGTAAATCTAGGCATTTAGGGAATACCAAAATTCATTTAATTATTGTATTTTGAGACTAGTGTTGGTTGCGGGGATGAGGAATTGCAGGAATGTAGCTGTCTTCGTTGGTCCCAGGGTGGCTTGCCTGCTCTATGTCTCTCCCAGCTATATTGGCCAGGGTCTTTAGTGGTGTTTGTGTCCTCCCCCTTCAGGTGGAGCACTTGTCCATCTGCTGTTAAGTACCAAATGGTAGTACTATCCCAATTTGAAGTTTACTAAACTACATTGGAGATTTTTCTGTTTAATTAGACTCCAAATAGGCACCAAGCAAGCATTAAAAAACTGATGTCAGTCGATCACCTGGGGACTGTATATATGTCAATAATATATGTAAGTAATGAGTATATGCTGTATCATGAACATTAGAAATTTTTGACGTATACATTTTGTATATTTTAAACATACGTGGTATCTGATACTGCATGCATGTGTTACTGCCTGTATCAGATATTACCCTATTTATGGGTTTAACCCTAATTATACACCCATATGTGCTATGAATAAAGGGAAAGCTTAGTATTAGATACTGTCGGAGCATTCCCACTTGGGTTTGAGGCCACGACCAACACCTTGTTGGAGCGTTTTGATTCCTTACTCAGGCGAACGTGCTGCCTCATGCTATACCATCCTCCCTACCACTGCCATGGTCTTCCAGGGGATCACCTCTTCTCATGTGCAGCTCTGATTGCGTATTTGTTCTCTCTGGAGGATTTTTAGTTTCCTATGTTTTCGTTCCATTTTTATCTAATTTCTGAAACTACTTTCTAATTTTTTCCCCCTCCTTTTTTTAGTTGAATTATTGTACTACACTTTATGGTTTATTAGAAATAAAAAATAAAGACTGTTTTCCTCTTTGTTTCCTCCTCTGCTTTTCCTCTTATCCCTCCTCTCTCTCCACCACTCTCACTCTGACATTTCTTGTTTTCCAAAAGGAACTAGGCCGAAGACTAACGTGCGCTCTGTGTAATTTATTTGTGCATATTGCAAATTATATTTTCTTTCAGCAATTAACAGTCATTTTCCTTTTTGTTTCTTTCAAAAAGATTAAGAAACGGTGATTAAATTAAAGGAGAGAAACAATATATGACAATGCTGGAGGCCAGTCGTACTCTGAAACTGTATAAAGGAAGGTTTATATTAGGAAGCGTGATATTGAAGGGGAAACTTGCTACAGAGGTAAAGCAGTGTGGCAGTAGTTGGGGATGTGGAATACATTCATAAGAGGAACACTAAAGTATTGGAATTTTTTTAAAAAGTTTTTGTGATGGTGCAGGGTTGGGCATGTTAGGAAGAAAACAAATGGCTTTCAGCTTAGACTCCTCAAAAATGTGTGAAACCAATTATATGTGAAAAGGTAATAACAGTAAGAAAAAAAATGTGAGAACACATTGCTGGTGTGTCTGTTATGCTGGAGAAGCAAAATTTTTCTGTTTAATGATAGGCCTTGTCACTTCAAACAAAGGGGTGTAGCTGATTTAAACTCTGAAGATGTTTTCTTGCTTGTCTAGTCACAGCTATTCCATATTACCATTTTAAAAACTGGATCATTCTTTTGAAAAATTTTTTACAAGAGCCATTTTCAAAGCACTAAAGATCTCATCATCTGTCTACTGCGTTGATGTCCGAGTTCCTTGAGATTAGGAACAGGCTCAAAAAAAAAAAAATTAAAAAATCAGAGCTTGTTTCCAGAGCCATTAATAGACTGTTTCATTGTTTATTTTATACTAATTGATCCAGTCACAATGTAATGCACAAAATCAATTTGTCAAGTTGTATAAGAGCTTGGCTAATATTTACTAATTTGGTTTTATACTTTAATTATTTTTTTATAGTCTGGGAAAACCACTTCAAATTAGTAAATAATACTTAGGATGGAATGGCATTTTTACTTGTCATTAAATGCATTTTTAAAATTTTATTAAAAAAATAAAATCTTAGCATATAAATATTCTATTCTAAGCTTATTTTTACATAATATTACATATAGCAAAAATAATGCATTTCGTCCAATTTAAATAACTATGTATTTCTAAGGGGAGACTTGGCACCTAAATGTTGTTAAGCGTTAAAGAATAAAGGTATGAAATAGACTGCAACTATGGTGGTATTTATAAATGCTGTCTTGTTTTGTTTTTTTTATTTTTACTGTTTAAATTGGAGTGTCTGTGCCTAGTTGCTCTTATGAGCTAAAGATTCCTGAAGATTTTAACAGAAGAAAGTTTTTAGTCTTAGTCATCACACAAGTCAAAAGTTTATTAACTACACTGGATTTTCTTTGAAATGGGCAACCTGCAAATGTTCTCAGTCATATCCACATCTAAAAGAAATAGCAGTAAAAAAGGGTGTTTACTGTTAACTACTTTTCTGCGAATTAAAGGAAACTGCATTACTTATGGTTTGAACTGATGTAACAGGTACAATTTTCAGGATATCCATATTCTGTCCTCTCTATTTTCTAGTTTCTCCTCGCTGTTTTCCAAATCCAGATGAAGGCTCTGCAATAGAATAAGAGGAAGAAAAAGTAAATTGGTCTCTCCCATTCCTTTTAGTTTGTCCATAAAAAGGGATGATACTAACAGCAAGTGGACTGAACATCAATGTGAATAAAAAATATGCAGGATTAGTATCAGCCATTGTAATAGCAGTTTGGATGGGATACAAAACCTCATAGCTCAGAACCTAAGACAAACTGAGCAGTAGGAATAAAGCTGAAATGTCACTAGGGAAATTGCTTAGACCAGCCTGTATGCTACCGGGCCTTGGAGCTTCATCTTGCACAAGGGGTACAAACTCCAATGGATCTTAGTAGATCCCGAGCCCTTTTTTTAATAATGATGCTTCCATAAGAAAACAGAATGGTACTGCTTGGTCACTGCAGCTTCTTAGGCAAGAGCATCACAGCTGGAAATCTGCTTCTTGCAGTCAGTCTTTGCAGTCAGCCCGCTTGCTCCAGGTGCTTGAAACCTGTGCCAATATAACATTGAAAGCCATCGAAGTGTATATCCTGTACTCATATCCCGGTGAAGGTACTAGAATTTCTTGAACCACCAAATACCTGCTGCTTGTGAACACAGTGGTAGCGACTGAACTGGCTGTGGAGGCGGTGTGCAACCTTATAACATGCTAGTTTCATACTGAATAATATTGCTTTGGTTTCTGTGAAACTTCATCGAGAGAAACGGCGTGAGAGAATGCCATTAATCAACATCAAGATTTTAATACTTGATAGATTGAGTGGTAGCGGTTTTAAATGTAAAATGATGGCTCATTTTCAGGATGCCACTAATTGTAAATCAAATTCTGAGATGTTCTGTTGAACTGTAACTGTGGATGAGCATCATTATTGTTTTCAATTTGCCACTTTGATTTTGATAGGAAAATATATCATAAAGCTTTGATTTTTAATTTATTTTTATTACCCAATCTTTATTATCATGTTCCTCATTTTGACTTGAGCATCCTGTGAGAGAATTTTCATTTTAATGGTTATTCGGTAAAAGAGATTAAATCAACCTTAAGAGTGTATTTTACTTAATTTCAATCATGGTTTATTGCTCAGGATATATTTATAAAAATATGCATGATTATATGAAGGGATTCATTAGGAATTATGTTACTAAGGAAATGACTTAGTGAACCTTTTCTTCAATACATATTTGCTTTAAAATATTACCAAATGGGGGCTGGAGGGCCCAAATATGAGGTGACTCTACTAAGTAGGAACTTTACAATGTAAATATTGTGAGCAGTATTTTCAAAAATACCTAAAAAATAAGACCACTCTTCAATGAGACTTAGACTTTCATTCACAAGAAGCTGTGAATTCTCTGAAGGGACGAGAATTGTACTTTGCAGGCTAGGCATCAGTGGCTCATGCTGTGATGCTGGTTACCATTTTTAGCCACCCAAGAAAGTCCACTTTTCACTTAAATGGGCTGAACCTCCATTATACTGAAAGTTATCTGAATCACACCTTGTTGACTTTAAGCAACCTTTTATTCAACATGAAGAGTTCACTGTATGTAGGCTGATAGCCAATTGAGAACTCATGTGGTTCATGGACAAATTGGAGAAGTTCAAGAAAGAAAGGAATTTGCGGTCCAGAAACTAGGTTTTCCTTATTTTTTTTCTGGAGACTGAGAAAAAGGAGGAGAGATGGAAGTGCACAGCAGAAAGTTCAATAGTAAACAGTATTTAGGAGCCAACGAAAGGGAACATGACCACTTTTAGGTACTTTATTACTTCCTTAGGGTCTGCTGACAGCTGTAATATACTTACGAAGATGTGTTTGGGCACATGATTATGATCCTAGTTAACTGCTGGCATAAACTTTGGGCTGAAAATGTGTTAAAGATTAGTCAGCACTTGATATATACATATAGATACCTATATTTTTAAGCATCACACCCTCTACAACACCCGTGAGTAATGCGCTGTGAAAAGACCCAACTAAATAAATTAACATTTCTTTCAGCTAGTTTCCAAGGGACCTGCTGCTTGCAACTATTACGTATAACACTAAAATAACTTAACCAGTGTAAAGAGAGGTATTGACATGGCAGCCACATCAAGCAACCTTACTGGATATCAGGTGTATGAATTCAGTGTTTCCTAGCAGATGAAGATACTTCACTAATGACATAACCCATAACAAAATTTTACCTGAAGGACAGTTATTTGATGATGTGAACATAAACCAAACCAAACTGTGGAAAATATGGTACCTGCGTATCCTGAAAAGAGCAAGGGTCAGTGTTTCAGGCAGTGGGGGAAAAAAAAAGTTTTGCGTGTCTGACACAAAATGCACTGAAGGTTTTCATTCTAAAGCTGAGCGCAGAGATTTCGTAGTGAAAGTGCAGCTCATCCTGAATTATGCAGTACTTAAACTACATCTTTGCACAATATTTTATTGTGTAAACTCATTAGCAATTTGTTTTCCATGATATTTTGCTTGTGATACTTTTAAAAGAGTAACCTGTACAATGTTTTTTAATATTGGTTTATTTTAACACCAGCTGCGCAGAACTGCAAGGTGTCATCAAGCTGCCTATTCTGCTGTCTCAGACAGCAGTATCACCCTGTCCTTTTCATAAACAGACCAAAGATCCTCTGAATATTATTCAGTCCTGTCTAGGAACTTCATTGCTTCAGAAGTTAGAGACATTCCTCTTATGGTCAATTGTTCCCATCTCCCCCCCCCCCCCCTCTCCCAGGTGATTTTTCTGATTTCAAAAGTATTTCTTCTTCCTGGTGTTTTAGTCTCCTAATTTATTTATAAAGAACAAACATATGCCTTCACAGACTTTGTTTGGAAAGGTAAACATGATTTAAAAAAATATTATATTTTTTAAGGCTTATCAGCATTGCTATTTTAGGCCTGAGTTTTATGAACCTCTATTGATAGGCCTATGCTGAATATTTAAAGGTGGGTTGCAGGTCCGTGTGACTCAAGGAACAGCCTGAAACCAGTCATTTCTTATGCAGGTAAGCCTGCAATAAAACAAATTTTTGGCAACAGAATTTAAAGCAATTCGGCAATTTTGGTAAAACAATATTCGTTCTGTGCGATTTGAACTTTGCGACATACAGATTGATATAGCTATTCCACGTTTTCATCTGGTAGTTGCCGTTTCTCCATCCTTTGACTGAAACATAGCTGACTGTAAAGGTGTTTGCAGTTCCTTTCAGACTGTAGCTTGATCTGTATCTCGTACTTAACTACAGTTAACAACAGGATTTGGTATGCTATGGTTTGTGCAGTTAACCTCTAGATTAGGGTAGGTGAGGTTCTGTCATGAAGAAATTATCTACTTAAACGCTCTGAGTCATATCACTGAGATAATACCTTTGTAGTAATACATTGTATTGATACATTGTAATAATGCATTTATGAACAAGTTTGTTACGAAGTGAAACCAAACTTGACAATAGGTAGATAAACAATACAAGCTATCATCACCTCATGTTACTTTGTCCTCTGTTGGGAGAAGAACTGAGCGACAAGACACTAACAGTGCCATTTGGGGAGGTTTTCTGGACTATACCCCTTGATCAGAGGCTTATTTTAAGCTTTACTCACAAAGGGGCTTCCACTCCAATGCCTGTGCAGAGGTGAGAAACGCTTTCCTTTTTCTATACGTGGTTATGTCTTTATGTGCTTGCTCTACTGGCCACGTATGTCCCCTGTGGCCACCTGCAATTGTATGCCAGATATATGTTAATGGAAACCATTAGAGCACTTTCAGGGTTGTACTTCTTATTAGTCAGTTACTGTCATTTTTCACACTTCTAACAAATCACTCGAAATATATTGCTCATTGTTGTGGTTGAGACATAAATCTTTTGTTAAGAGTTTAGTGAGTCATGTATCTCAAGGCCCTCATTGCCACCTATTACACAATTATAATAAAGCTTTCTCCACTGAAAACAGATCCACAGAGTTTTCTCAACAGATCCACAAGTCTTCTACTTCGGTTACTGCAGTGTAGCAAAGCTGTGTCTAGAGCAGCTGGACCAGGCAATAATAGCCAGATGATGCAAGACAGTCACTTGTCTAAGCCTGTTTGCTTTGCATGGATACTTAATAGGACCACCGTCAGTCACTGAGTTTCATCTCAGGGGTCAATGGCAGAAGCATGGGGCAGGGATGAACAGCTGAGTTACAACAGCCCCTTTGTTACCACTTCTGCGAACACCTATATTCACCATGAATTGAGTTTGTGCATGGCTTGCTCATTAGCACTGAAATACTTTTCAACCTATCTTAATATTTTAGGGTCACAGGTCCCTTGGCCCACCTGAAAATGGAATTTGAGCCTGTGAAGTAGTTTGACAGGTGGATAGAAAGTATGCCTGAAATCTGCCTTTGGGCAAAAATACTGTGGTTTTACCTGGTGAGATAGGACCTCCGTGCTCCTCTGCTATCCTCACAGAGAGTGCACGTAGGATAATATAAGGAGGAAGAGTTTCTAGCTTTCCACTCTGGGATAGAGAAGGATTTGACTCAGTCTGCATTTGGTATAAATTGTTGCATCAAGGCACTTTACTGCCTATTTCCTATTTATAAAATATAGAGACTCGAGGTCTCTAAGGATAAATTAAGTTGCAGTGGTCTCAATACATAAGTGAACTCTATCTTAAAAAAGACTAAAATAACTGTTTAGGATCAAAAAGATCACCCAACAGCTTCTTATGAAATTTTCCTGCAGAGGAAATTGAAATAAAATATTTAGTTTTCAGAACCATTTTGAAAAAAAGTAACAATTTAAGGAAGAGGAGCATTTTTATATTTTTTTTTTTAAATTTTAAATTACTATTATTATGTTACGAAGTAACTTAGTGAGTAATATACCATGCAACTCCCAACACATATTTGGAAGAGAGGAGAGGTGAAAGCTGATGGTATCCAAGCAATGTGAAGTGCAGGACAGTTTTGCTTAACGGTCGTCTGTAAGACCATTCCTTGAAAGATTGAAAATATATGCAAACCCCCATATATATTGAGCTAAACTCTGATAATCAGAGATCAAAAATCCAAATTTTTCTGGTTTCCTAGAAGAAGAGATTGAAACTAAATCTGCAGGTAGAAATAGCAGGATAAACAAATATTACATCCCAGAAAAAAGTCCTTTTCTTACTAATATAACTTTTTCTTCACAAGCATCAAGCAATTGCATATTATTTATAGTTACACATTAAGCTATGTAAGGCAAAGAATTGTGGCTGTTATTAATATGAAATTATCCAACTCTATATTAGAGAAATTAATATTGGCTCTGCAAGATTAAGATTGTTTTTTGAGTTTCGCTTATGGAAAGCTCATGGCTTATCTCTTTTCTTTGAATCTTGTAAGATCTGGTATTTTTTGCTCTTCTTATGCCAGCTCGGTGCTGCTATGATAACACATTGTCTATGATTTTTACTCCGATATTGTTAAGCTATAACTTACATTGTTCAGCCAAAGGAATTTCTTAAACCATACTGCCTGATATGTTGAAAATCTACTATAAGATTTAGGGTTAAATAAAACCTCACTGGTGGGGCAGGGTGAGGAGCAGAAAAGGCCTTGACTCTGTGTCAGCACTGCTCAGCAGTAACTAAAACATCCCTGTATTATCAACACTGTTTCCAGCACAAATCCAAAACACAGCCCCATACTAGCTGCTATGAAGAAAATTAACTCTATCCCAGCCAAAACCAGCACATTCTCCACCCCTTATTTCATACCATTTGCGTCATGCTCAGGTCCCACACTATCCAACACATTCTCATTACCCACTACCTCCCCTCCCATCCTTTGATATAATACACAGATATCATTGCCTTAGTCTATGGACCATCCCTGTGAAATGTCTGTAAAATGTCCATAAATGTCCACAAAATGTCCGTTGAATTCATTTAGTCACCTCAGGACAGGAGAGATGGTGTGTTGTGTGGAGTTACCAGGCACCAAAGCCAGCTCAGGTCTGGTCACTGCTGCACTTGCACTGCTTCTTGTAAGGCTTCTCCTCCATTGGTTCAGGTGGTTCCTGCTATAGTAATTCCTATAACCTGCAGTCCCTTAGGGAGTACTTGCTCCCAGTGGAGCCTTATCTATGGGCCACAGTCTCTCCGGGGGTATACCTGCTGCAGCATAGAGTTATCTACAGCCACAGTCGCCTTGAGGTGCACCTGTTCCACCGTGGCCTTATCCATGGCCACAATGTCTTCAGAGATATACCTGCTCCAGCTTGGCCTTACCCATGGCTGCAGTCCCTCCGTGGGTGTACCTGCTCTGTCGTAGGCTTAGCCATGGCCACATGCTTTGAAGTGCTCCAGCATGACCTCATGCACAGCCACTGATGCTTCAAGGTGTACCTGCTGCAGCATGGACTTATCCACAGCCACAGATGCTTCGAGGTGTACCTTCTCCAGCATGGACTTACCCTTGGGCCACAATCCCTCCAGAGGTATACCTGCTGTGGCAGAGACATAACCACGTCCACAGACGCTTTGAGATCTACCTGCTCTGGCATGGGCTTATCCACGGCCACAGACACTTTGGGGTGTCCTGCTCCCGCATGGACTCATCCACAGGTCGCAGTCTCTTCAACTCGAGTTCACGCTGGAGTTCCAGTCTGTCCAGTGCAGCAGCACAGAAACAGCAGCGATGCCCTGGCCACCTGCCAGCCCAGGCGCATGGCCATTGCTGTTATCAAAATGTCCCCAGGCACAGCAGAGTAAGGTGATCAGCAGTACCGCAGCACAGCAAGCAGCGAAAACAAAAAGCAGCCACTAACGAGCACTAGACTCCAATAGACAGTAAGGGGAGCAAGCCCCATGGCAAGCGCAGGAGCCTGCCGATTAATAGCTAAACAGCAATAACAGCTATAAATTTGATCTAGCACGTTCCAATCAAACCTGCCGTTACCTCCAACCCTTCAAGCCCCATGTTGGGCACCAAAAAGGCCTGTCGTGGTTTAAGCCCAGCTGGCAACTAGGCACCACGCAGCCACTTGCTGTGACTTACTCGCAGTCCTTACTGTGACTTTGAACATAACTTGTAAAGGGAACTTCCATAAGGTTTTCAGTATTTTCAGGATTTCATTGCATTCCTTGCATCTGCGCTGTAGCTGGAGTTTATAGAAGCTATAGAGTAAGGGTTGGGCTCTTTATGGTAATACTTGTTTTTATAATTGTCAGCTTCTGTTAGTGTCTGTGGTAGGCATCAAATAATAATTCTTATTGCTACCCATTTAAAAGTATCAAGCATAAATCTGGACTTTGGACTTTGCTTAATGCTAACAAGTATACTTAGCCTTTAGATTAATAGTGCTATGGTCAAAAAAGAGTAGAAAAACTCAACAACTTTAAATAAAAGTTACTGAAAAGGTTAGAATATTTGTTTCTTGTACACCTTCCTAATAAAAAAAGGCAGTGTAAACCAAAATATCCTTCATTGTAACTAGTCATGTCCTAAGTCCAGATCAAGGAAATGCAACAGATTAGATAGGAAATCTTGTTGACAAAATACATAACATGAAAATCTCATTGAGTTCAATGTTTCCACATGCTTTCAGTGTATTTATGCATATAAGAAATGGTGATAAGTTATTAGTAGCTTAAGAAAATATATATAGCACAATATTCACAGTGAGGGGATCTGGGAACTGAGACACTACCATTTTTATAAAGCCACATGTCAATTCTGGAGCTCCACAACCTGGGAAATTGATCCCAATTTAAATAGGCAAGTCCTGTGCAACCCCCCCCACCAAAACAAAACAAAAAATCCTATGAGTTTTTTCTTTTTCTTTTTTTTCTCAGTTTTGCAACTCAAAAAGCAGTGTGAATTCTGCAGTTAAATAAAAAAATTCAGGAAGACATGACATAGTAAGTAGCAGAACTTCAGGCCTGATAAGAAGAAATAATTTTTGAATATCTCTATAGATGCACCACCTCCCTTCCCTATTAAAAAAAAAAAATTAAAAAAATTAGAGCTAGCGAAGTAAATTACTGAACTTCTGGAGGCATTGCTGCTCCGCAACAGTTAGCTAAACCTTAGACTGATTTGCGTAAGGTTATTTTCACCAATTTTTAGTCTTCTGGTGTGTGATTCTTCACGTAGGAGGCATTTTAAAAAACAGTACACTTGGTAAATATTCTGCTCTACTACAGTCTGTTCTTGAGAAAACTCAGCCTAATAAATATGCAAGGAAATAGACAGCAATAAGGAGAACTGATAGGAGAGTAGGAACAGATGAAATGCAGTCTGCCAGTGCTTGGATTTTGGTCAAAATGCTAGTTGAGATAGAGCCATGTATCCAGTGGAACAACCTGCAGCCCATACATTTTTCATTTTTCTTATTTTATCAGAAACATTATCAGAGTCTGACCCCCAAACAGTGAGAACATTATTGATCTTCTTTTATTAATAGGCTGGGTTTACTGACGTTCATATATCAAAAATATATATATTCTGTCAGTTGTTCTACACAGACATTACATACAAGAGGTAATGCAATAATATTTTTCATGGTCAGTTTGACGGGATGTCAGACTGCTGTGTGTTTTTGAAAATATTTAATATGTTTAAGTGTCATTGATCTAGGAGTAAAAATGAACTCTCTGAACTGGTGTCTTGTCCACTCTGCAATAAGACCTTAAAAGTTGAACAGACTAAAGAGATTGATGGGTATTGACTCACTGGTGTCTCCTAATATGTGCAATTAAGGAGGTCACGATAAGGTAGAACTGCAAGAAGTCATAGCCTTTCCTGAGTTCACACATGGCTGTGACCAGGTCACTGTGCAGGGGCATTTTAAAGGGGAATTCTGTCACAAAAATGAGATCTAATTAAAAACTATTAATTGATGCCATTAACTTGAAAATGAAGATTATGTCTGACTGCAGAGAAGAGAGAAAAATGCAAACAGAGCCAAGGAAATTTCAGACTGCAAGACACTTTTAGAAAGGCTTCATAGCCTGGAATAAATATATATTTTCAGAGCAATAAAGATTAATTTCTGATGGGAAATGCTTGTAGATGGAAAACACTCTAGCTATATGAAGAAGTTGTGTAGATTTTGGAACAAAACAAAATAAAAATTTGATCCTTCAACAGAATCATGCCTTTAGGAAGGGCAGATTTTATGAGATCAGGAGGTATTTGTGGGCCTAGAATTTCACCTGCAGATCTTGCGGGTAGCAGGACTGTACAAATCAATCTGAAGAATTTCTTTATACTCCAGAACATATTTGAACCATAAATTCTATGAAAAGGATCTGCTTATACCAATTATGGATATAAGCAAGTGATTATCTACCCCTACATTAAAGCATCATTAAAAATATGTTGTGGATTCAGTATATGTAGCCCTCAGCTTCTAAACTAAGTAGATCTTCAAAATTTTAGCCAGTGAGAGGGAAAGAAAACCAAAATTCACTTCTTATTTCCGCAAAAGACCCTTCTTTCTGGATATCTCTTTGTTCAAACATGAAAATGTTGCAGTGACACAGATACTTGTTGGAACTGGGAAATATCAAACGCTTGGTTTTTTTTAAGCTGATTAACTCTGATATCTTATAGAAGTAATGTAAAAATTTAGCCTTTAAGACAACATGTGCTTCCAAAAATAGTCTCTGATATGCTTATCCCTTTTTCTTGCAATGCTTTCTCTTGAAATAAAAATCTTCCTGGAAACGTATGGTAAACTTACAATCAGTGTATTGCATTGGCCAAATGCCTTTCTGGTTTGGAAGCAGGCATTCAGTTTGCTATACCAGTAGATATTATTTGATCTGCTGATCCATGTCAGCAGTATTTTGATATATCGGGGGTATTTTTGATACAACCACTCTCTATTTAAAGATTCTTCTTTTTCTTAGAATATATTTTTCATCAGATGGTCTTAATGAAATCTCTGTAGTTATATATAAGATAGAGAATTTGTTGGCTGAGGAACACATTAAAAGACATAAAAAAATGTCATCAAATCACTTGCCGTTTCTCAGCAATGTGTGTGGTAGTTGTGCTTCTGTCCTGATCACCCTAACAGTTCCCGCCTAATGGATGAAGGGAAGGCGGTGGATGTGGTTTTTCTGGATTTTAGTAAGGCTTTTGATACTGTCCCTCACAGCATCCTTCTGGACAAGTTTTCCAACTGTGGGATGAACGGGCTTACGGTGCGCTGGGTGAAGAACTGGCTGAAGGGCAGAGCTCAAAGAGTTGTAGTGAATGGGGCTACATCTGGCTGGCGACCAGTCACCAGCAGTGTTCCTCAGGGTTCAATTCTAGGGCCAGTTCTGTTGAATATATTTATCAACCATCTGGATGCAGGAGTTGAATGCACCATTAGCAAGTTTGCTGATAATACCAAACTGGGAGGTGCTGTTGACTCTCTTGAGGGACAGAAGGCCTTGCAGACAGATCTAGATAGATTGGAGCATTGGGTTATGATTAATGGGATGAAATTTAACAAGTCCAAATGCCGGATTTGGCACCTAGGAAGGAGTAACGCTGGGCACAAGTATAAATTGGGAGAGGAGTGGCTGGAGAGCAGCCCTGCAGAAAGGCATCTGGGGGTGCTGGTTGACAGCAGGCTCAATATGAGTCAGTAGTGTGCCCTGGCAGCCCAGAGGGCAAACCACATCCTGGGGTGCATCAAACACAGTGTAACCAGCTGGTCAAAAGAGGTGATTATCCTACTGTATTCAGCGTTGGTGCGGCCTCACCTTGAATACTGTGTGTAGTTCTGGGCCCCACAATTTAAGAAGGATGTGAAGGTCCTTGAATGCACCCAGAGGAGGGCAACAAAGCTGGTGAGAGGGCTGGAAGGAGTGTCCTGTGAGGAGCAGCTGAGGACTTGGGGCTTGTCTACTTTGGAGAAAAGGAGGCTGAGGGGTGACCTCATTGCTCTCTACAGCTTCCTGAGGAGGGGAAGTGGAGAGGGAGGTGTTGATCTCTTTTCCCTGGGATCCAGTGATAGGACGCATGGGAATGGTTCAAAGCTGCACCAGGGGAGGTTTAGACTGGACATTAGGAAGCCTTTCTTTACCGAGAGGGTGGTCAAACACTGGAACAGGCTTCTTACAGAGGTGGTCGATGCCCCAAGCCTGTCAGTGTTTGAAAGGCAGTTGGACAATGCCCTTAACAACATGCTTTAGCTTTTGGTCAGCCCTGAAGTGGTCAGGCAGTTGGACTAGATGATTATTGTGGGTCCCTTCCAGCTGAAATAGCCTATTCTAGTCTATTCTATTCTAGTTCTGTAGATGCTGTCTCACTTAATTCTAGTAACTTCGGTGGGAAGTTTGGTGGATTTACCTATTCTATGTCTTTTAAGACAGATTTTTTTAGGCTTTGGTCTTGTCCTCTGAAGCTTCTGCAATGCCTTGAGACTTTCACTGAATGCCTGTCTCACTGAAATCACTTGCAGCTGAAGATAGCTGGGATGGACTTAGCAAACTGCAGAATTTTGGTATTTAAGAAGTAAGTGTTGGAATGGATGATTTTCAGGTATCCAGTCTCCAGAAAGGAATCCAAACATCAGAGCTACATGTCTACATTTCCTATGTAGGGAATCAGAGTGGCAATTCAAATCCCAGGAAGGGACCTGATTGAGTTAATTGGAGCTGCTGCCTTGTTTGAATTTCTTGCACCTCCGGTTCAAGAAAAAGCTAAAGATTCCCTCAGCTCAGGGCTTTTGTTATTACTTTTGGTTTTTAATCACTATATTGGATCCTCAGAAAGATTTCTTTTAAAGCAGTTTTATCTTCTACAGATTAACATTTATTATTAAATTATTCAGAAACACTGTTTCACCTGTCTCACAGAGGGGAAACTTCCCCAGAAGGAAGTGATTTAGGATTCCTGTTGGTTCTCTGATGAGTTTTACCCCTCTCTACAGGGCTTTCATGGGAGATGGGCGCTAGCTACCTCCTCAGGAAACATGAGGTAAGAGTCATAGCGGTGAAAAGAGATTTCCTCCTTTTCTTTTGTAATTCTGGTGCTTAAAAATAATTAAAAAATAAAAAGAAAAAAAGAAGCATCTTAGTTTTTAGTTCTAGCTGTAAAGCATGATTAGGCTGACATTGTCCTGGTCACTGGTGAGAGGTATCTGTAAATGGAGAGGGAGAACATTTAAAAGAATTTTTCCTTGAGTTTTTCTATCAAATCTTCTGACTAGATTCTTCTTTAGCACAGTTTGCTTTATGAATCTCTTTTCTAGCATCCTGACTTTCCCTGCACTGTCTATAGGAAACATACCTGCTGAATGAATGTAAGAATAATTGGTTCTGCTCTGTATATTTCTATTTCTAAGATAATTTCTCTATTAAGATTAGTATGGCTTTTAAAGATTCTTCAACTAATTTCAGTATGTGCTGTCTACTGCAGGACTTCATCTCATATATGTTTTGCTTGTAAACTTCATAGGAAACTGCCTTTCTTTCTTTGTCTGCTTTTATTTTCAGCCAGAGATTAAAAAAATCATTTTCCTTCCTACTTTCACGGCTACCCTCGAGTAGGGGATGCTTCATGGGTGTACACACGTAGCAGTCACTCCTCTTCATCTGTCTCATGGGCCATGCTTTCCTCTGCTGACATTTCAATTACTTATTTTTATCCCACAGTAAGATTTTCTGGGTTTTTGTGTTACTTTCCCAAACAGAACATCTCAATTCACTGGAACAGACATATCGTATGGCCTCGTGTGTACTTCTTTTATTTCATTTTGCTCAGTTTTGCTTTTATCTCCCTTGCCATCATCTAGTAACACCCTAAATTACCTGCCTGCTAAATCCTGGTTTAGTGCCCTCTATTCTCCTTTCTATCGATACATCTTTCTTGCTGATTTTCTCGTGTACTAGCTGCTTTTCTTTCTGTTTCTTCCTGTCTCCTTGCTGAACACCTTATTCTTTCTTGCTAATTTAAAGCCCTTTTGCCCAGTCCCATTAGCTTTCCCTCTCAGCAAATTGGTGTCCATGCTCCTCAAAAAGAATTTTTCAACTCTTCGAAGCCTGTTCTTTGTGTTTCTAAGCCCCCTACCTTTTAGGCACTGATTTATCACCACAATTCTGGGACTTTTGGTTTTTATTTAACCTAGACTGTGGCAATGAATCATATATGACATTAAGAAGGTTAGACTGAACCTAATTATGTTTTACTTTGGGAATTACAAACCACAAATTCCTCTTGTGGATTTCTAGGCATGGGATTTAATGAAGCAGCAGTATTTTCTGCTTGTTTCGGGACTGTACTATGACATCATGGGTGAGTGTCAGCAGTCTATCCTTGCTCCATTTCTCCCAGCTTCCTAGCATTGTTCTTCTGCATTGACTTCCCACATCTGCTATGTCATAAGATGATTTAACCGAAGATGACAAAATACTGCCTAAGCAGAAGGGGCGAGTTGAGGTTATGCAGGCAACCTTGATTCCCTCACCCCCCCTCCTGTTTTCTAACTTATGAAACTTTTTCTTTGCAATTCTGTAAATGTTATTTTAATGTAATTTGTGCCTAATATATATATTATAGATAAGTCTATCTAATAAGCAGTTTGAAATAATATATGTAGATTCTTCTATTTCATATTCTTTTCTGTAAGTCAGCAGAGTAGAGTTCATTAACTTGATATGGATCTTTTTCAGTCTGTAACCATTCACCAAAGAATGGATTTAGGAGTATATTTGTATGGTAAATGTACTGATACTGCTTACTTTATATTAAAGTTCAGGTGTTTAACACTTTTTCCATATATACATATTTGGCTCTCATTTGGTGTCTCCAGGTCTTCCACAAAGCTGCTGGTATCAAGCTTGGGGCACATGCTGTGCTGTTATTCCTTACCCTGTGCCTCTTACCATTAGAGTCTGAAAAGAATTTCTCCAGCAAAATAAACTGTAATTGCAACTGTTCAGTGCCCACCTGAGAAAATTCAACACATTTGTTTTCTACAAAACCTGTATCAGAACAAGACCAACAAAGTAACAGAAAAAGCAGGAATAACACTGCATAGTACATTTATATTTAAACCTGTCTTTTTTTTTTTCTTTAAACATATTATCCTCCTCTCACATATTTCCTTTGTGTCTCTCTCCTTCTTCAGTGCTGTTGTGTGATTTCCAGTTTCCTTTAACGCCAGTTTAATATCAAAGAGTCAGAATCCATTTTTATTTCCTTAATAAAGACCATGGTTTTAAGTGATCTCTGCATTACAAATTGGAGTCAGATTTTCACAGATGCTGAGATTCCTTAGCTTTCCGTGCCCTGGTTTTGAAAATCTTGTAAATGCCTATGTGGTTTGCCTTGGAGTGTAAATCTGTGCCCCAAAGGAGGATCTTAATATTGAGCATTCCCATTAGTTGCTGTTTCAAGGCCAGCTTTAATGAAGATGCAGATGTTCCTTTCATGGAGGTTTTAAAAGAAAGTTCCACAGAAATATGAAAGCTTTATTCTAATATTTAAAAAAAAATCAAGAAAGTAGCCATGAGCTGAAAGACTTTAACTGAATTTTTTTCTTTCCCTTCCAAGAAATGCAGCCATTCCCTGTGAAACTTTGTATTTGGAAGCCCATTTACAGTAATAGTTTCAGCTAGTCCTAATGATCAGTCGAAACAGCCAAGGTAATAATGTTTTCCAGAAAGAGATGTGTTTGGGCTCTTTTCAGCTTGCAGTGGAATTGTCCTTTTAACAAAGCAGAAATATCGCCTCATAACATGTTGTCTGAGGATGCGGCAAACCACACTAGTTCTAATTTACATTGCCAAAACAAGAAGACAGGGCAATGGAGGTGAAATAGCAGTAGTTTGAGAATGCCTGATTTAGCAAAACCTAATATAATCATACCATCATGGAAAGGGAAGATGGGTATAAAGGTTTCATCTCAGTTGTGGCTAATTTCTTCTCCCCTTCCTGAGGCAGGGAAAGATCATGCCCTCAAAACCCCTGCAGAGGGGCCAAAAGCAGCAGGTTTCAGTCCTGGTTTTGGTGCTGGAAGATGGCCAGCAGCTCGCTGTCGCTGGCCAGGGGCGCAGCACAGAGCAATGCCCCTGAGCTCAAACCAGCATTGCGTGAAGACATCAGTGGAAGCAGTCTGACGTACGTGCTTACGCTGTGTTGTGCTGAGCTGCGGAGTCCCTCCTGCTCTCTGAAAAATCGGTGTTTCCCATTGCGGTGGGAGGAGAGAGGAGGGGCTGCAGAAACACGGGGCTGGCTTTCTGCTGTATTTGCCATTTGGGCAGCGTGGCTGAGAGGCCTTGGTGCGGTGTTTGCCATCTGAGTGGGATAAAACGTGTGTTTTGGGGAAGCTGGGACTGGCCCAGAGCTGCGTGCGCGGAGATGGCGTGTCCCTGCTCGGCCTCGTGGGGGGACAGGGCAGGACACGGCACCGCGAACCAGTGACGTTCTCACAGGATCCCAGCGCTGGCTCCGTGAGTGCGCCGGCCTGGCGCAAGCCGCGGGATAACTGGATTGTCGGGCTGGGGGGTTCGGCGTTTTGTTATGGGGCTTT
>NW_008824233.1:7375506-7441585 GCF_000699105.1 Pygoscelis adeliae | reverse complement strand
AGCGGGATAAAACGTGTGTTTTGGGGAAGCTGGGACTGGCCCGGGGCTGCGTGTGTGGAGATGGCGTGTCCCTGCTCGGCCTTGTGGGGGGACAGGGCAGGACACGGCACCGCGCCGCTGCGCGGGCTGGCAGTGACGTTCTCACAGGATCCCAGCGCTGGCTCCGTGAGTGCGCCGGCCTGGCGCAAGCCGCGGGATAACTGGATTGTCGGGCTGGGTGGTTCGGTGTTTTGTTATGGGTATTTTGCCGTTTCTTTGTTGAGGCTGAAATTCTTACACTGAAACATCTGGCTGCTGAACTCCGTGTCCCGGCTGGCAAGAGGCAAACAGCCTGTTATTACCTGGCAATGAATTATGTATTAGCGTCTTGTTAGGGGTGAAAAAAACCCCGACGATTGAAACACATGCGTAGTTTTCCCTTAGTCAATTAGTTATTGTGCCATGGTGTGAAAAATCAGGGTTTCTGTCCCTTGAAGGATCTTGGGCTAGTATTTTTTTCCATGCATAAAACTGTGCCAGAAAATTACTCTGTAATAGTTTACATAATTCTGAGTGAGTAGGAACCAGCTGCCAAAATATATGTTCCTGGTGCAACTTTCAGTTGCCCTAGGATGTTGGACATGTTTTCATGGGGATGGGAAGTATGACAGAGGACCTGAGGGGAGAGCAGGAACCTTGTGGAAAGGCAGTGGAGTCCAGGCAGGGTGCCCAAGGATGTCTGAAATGAAACTGTGTACTTGGCTTTTGTCAACTGAATCCCATCTTATGTACACGCACAAACAATAAAATATAAACACGAACATCATTGTAAACTTATGTTAGTTCTGATGCAAAACAACAGAAATTAATGTTCATTATTTTCTGATGAAAATACCAAAACACCGAGGGAATTTGCTGCTTGTAAAAGCACTACAAGACACAGTCCTCGCCACAGTTTATTTTAGTAGCACGAGTTGCTTCTCATCGTTGACTCTAAAAAGCTATTATTTCCCAGATGTATACAAAATAAGTCTGAACATGTTTACCTATAATACAACAAGGTGAACTTAATTACAGGAAGCTTCAGAAGTGTACTGCTCATGTGCTGCTGACACAGCAGGGGTGGATCGGTCTGAAGGGAAGTGGAGAGGGGAGGACAATCCCTGGGTGGGAACCACCTTCAGAACAAAAGCCGAAACTTCAAAGCAGGTGAAAAAAACCCTCTGTAACACTTTTAAAATGTTATAATAAATGAAGTGAAAATAACATGCCCATTTACATTTCTTTGTTCTTATTTACGGTTTTACTTAATGTCAGGAGATTGCCAAAGTTTCAGCATCAGCGTTTGCGTTCACCAGCTTTGACAAGATTTAGGAAAAAGAAAAGAAAAAAAAAGAAACACTTTATATTTTGTAAATTACCTGTATTCATGTGCAAGTTACATAAGGGGGAGTTGATGGATGCAATAGGGAGTTATTTCTAAGCAAACCTGCTGGTTGAGATGCATTTCCAGACTTGGAGACCTGGTTTTGTGCCCAAAATCTTATTCCGTTGCTGTATGCATCGGTACTATCCCTTTGTGTCTCATACAGCACCAAGCCCATGGTTAATGTGGCGTAAAATGAATGAAAGGGTCCCCCCCATCCCTAACTTTTATTAATTTAATAGAGGTTTAGAATAATTTTAAATAGTATCTTTTATCAGCGGAGATCTGCAAAGTTCCCATGATGTATAAAGCCTTTTCAATTTTGGTCTATGATCAGCTTCTGAAAGACAAGTGTTCTTACCAGAACTTCCAATTTTTTTAAACACTATTTGAGGTTTAGATTGTTTTGTTAGTAGTCAAACACTTTTTCTTTGTACTGTGACCTTATTTATTATGTCAAATATACACAGTCATTTTTTAAATATCCAGCTGTGCTTCAGTTCATTCTTGACCGGATTAATGGGGTCTGTTGCATTTTGTTAGTATGGAAAAATTGGCTAAGAACTTTTAAAAACATGTTCTTCAGATAGTCTAATCAACTAAATTCAGCTAGTCTTTGTGGAAAAGCTACATTTTATTCTTATTGTATAATATTCCACCATAAATTAAGCTGAAGCCTCTCGCTCTGCACCTCCTTTCTTAATGTTTATTCATGTTTGAAAAACAATCCACTTATTTTTATTTTTATGAATGACATTTATATTTACTTTAACTAGTGAGGGCTTAACATTGTCCACTGCAAAAATATAATTAAAAAATATATTCTTGTCCACCTATAGATCATTTTGCTTTAAATGTCAGGATCATTTTCTTTAAATATTATTATATTAATCACCTCCATTGATACTGATAATAAAATGCTTTCTGGTGTTCTCAGACCCACGGATATATGAAAATAAAAACCTAATGCATACACATAAATACAAGTTTTTTGAAACTGTAAACTTCTGTGCCAGTATTTGAGATAAAGTTCTTAATTAAAAGTTAAAATATTGCCAAAGTAACTTCTTGGAGAAGTTATATTGGGATTTTACAGTTAACTACACTTGAATAAAATCTTTTACTGTGAACAGCAATATTTTAAGTATTTTAAAATGCTCCAACTTCAAATAAATTGATGACCAGTGAGACCATCCCTAGACACTCAATAGTAGTGGCCTTACAGGAGTGACACTGAGAGAGTAATAATGATACCATCATATCGCCAGCAAGGTGTACTCTGCATGACTCATTGCTGCTTTTTTGTAGAAGTCTCTGCTTCAGAAATGAGTGTGTGGAAGATGACTGGTTTGGTGAACGAGCAGGGAAAAGAGGGGGACAGACATGTTCGAAAAAATCCATGTAATTTCTAAATATTTTTTTTTTAAGGTTCAAGGTGTTGCCTGAAATCCAAAATCAGGACAAGCTGACCACTTTACGCAGTAATTTTTCTAGTTCAACTCTTCTGTGGAAGTGAGTTTTAAGTCCTGTTCATGGATGGCATTTACTTAATGCTTATTCTCCAAGGCTACACAGAAACAGTTTAATTCAAAAACCTAATGCAAAGGGAATCTGTCAATGGAGTTGCTTAAGGAAGATTTATATTCTGTAGTAAATACTTCCCAGCTTTCATATTCTTCTACATTACTTCTTCTTTTACAACTGTTTCTTGAAAAGCAGTTGGTCATTATTACATTGAGGCATGACCCAGGTGTTTTTTTTTTTTTGCCATTTCTTCCAACTCTACAGAGAAACAAAACACACTGTGGGTGGAAAGGATGACCATTATGCATGTATGAAATATTTATTATAAAATTTTTGTTAGAGTCGTCATGCGAATTATTGTGCTTATTGCATGACATAGTTCACTGACCTGGAAAGTCAGCTGATCTTGTCATTTGGAGATGCTCTTAGTCTATTACCACACTTGGCATAGGGTATTCACAAGCAGTATGTGTGGCTTCATGGGGTGGAGAAAAGAGTAAGTGAGACAGTCTTGTCGGGTAACAGGGCAGAATTTGAAGAATCCGCTCAGGCCCATCCTCCTTTGCCCTGTGTTAATCTCAGATGCTTTTGACAGTATTGCAGAAGAGGCCTGGGTGTACATCACTGGTTATTTGGATCAAAAAGCTGTTTTTTTTTCTCTTTTAATCCCATGTATTAGCCTGAAGGCCTTATAGAGGCTACCAAATCTCTGCAACTGCACTGTGTTCACCATGCAACTCTTCTGCTACAGGGAGAACCAACAAATAGGATTTTACCCCCATCTTCTCCCAAGGAAACCCTGCACAAAAATCCTGTACTTGCCTAGCTAATGGTATACGATTTTTCCCAGGTGCTTAAGCTGCTATAAATCAAGTAAGTTCATGTCAGAGGAAGGCATAACCCTTTATTTATGAATGTGTTAAAGAACAGTCAGAAAGGGATATTGATTCTGGTTTTATACAGGAGACTAGTGAGGATAACCAATCAATGTATCATAGGGAAAACTTAACTATTGTGAAACATTTAGTGTTGTAGGGAAGTATAAAAATTGAGCAAACTCCCAAAGGACAGCAGCAGCATAATTTTTACTAGAGAGAGGAGGTAAAGCAGAGATTGGGGATTTAAAAAAAAAAAAAAAAGTAAAAGTAAAGAGTAGGAGAAACTGATATATCAGGAAGACCCTTACATGAAGGCCCTGTCCATGGATATATTTTGGTTAGACCATTTTGACTAAGATAGCACAATTCTGAACAGTTATTTACCAAAATAAGAGAGTGTAAAATGGCTATTCAGAATACAGGAAAGGAAGGGAGGCAGGTTTAATAATTATCAGAGTAAAGGAAAATGTAATTTGTTCTGTGTGACAGTATACTTATGTCTTCCATAACATGCTAACCTATATTTTGTTTTACTCGAACACTGTAAGGTGCCTTGAACCCTTGAGAGAAATTAATGAATAATTGTAACAGTCATTAAAATGGACAATACATGTTGTATAAGGGAAGAGAATAAAAAAATATATATTAACAGAATACACATTCAGGAAAAAAACCCCAAACCCCAAGACCTCAACAACTATTAAAAAATTACCTGCAATTATTTATTTTTATTTTTTGCTTGAGTTTGTTCTTACTGTCCTAGTGCCCTTTTTAAGTTCGAATTATTTAAATCTTGGAGCAAGCGAGGTGTTTTGTTATATCTAATTGTCTTTTGTAAACCACTAATTAATTATGTGTACTTGAAATGTAAACATGGTTGATGGCACTGAGGGCAAAAAATACCCTGTGATATACATAGCCAACCAAACGAAGCAACAGTTGGCCTACTCGCATTCCACTTGCTGGAGCATTTGAACAGCTATCCGCCAAAGGAATAAAAAGCGTCCATTCAACAAGGCAGAGTTCACTGAAGTCTTTCAAAGTTAGTTACAAAGTGAGTCATGGAGTATTTGACAATGGTAATTTTTATATGCAAATAGTATAATTGAGATAATAATACAACTTATGTGCATGTGGCGTTTACTATCCTCTGAGAATTGTGGTGTTGGTCTGGTGCCCTTTCTGTATCTCTGAAATGTATACCTGAAATGCAAGGTGTACAATGAAGAAGTTATAGTATTTTTCTTAATTTGACTGCAAGTTTCAACATTGTAAAAGAATGTTTCTGCTTCAATAACAAAGTCCTGGTGCTTGTTGATATTTCTATGATCCTCTAGTTGTTCACTTGCCTAATGAATCCTGCTGTGCTTTTTAAATATCAGCTTTAGTAGCCCAAATTATTTCCACAGATACAATTACTGATGTTAACCTGGAAGAAAGAACAACGCAAATCTCTTTTGCTCTGGGTTTGAATACAAATCTCATGGCTCGGGTCTGTCACAAACAGTGGGGAGGAGATTCCCATCACGGTGCGTCCTGCCCACACAAAACGTGCCCTTATTTTTCCTTGGAACAAACTGCTTTGCTCAGGTCCTGCTTAAACTGAAGTAAACATTTGACTTTAATAGGATTTAAACGTGTGATTAAGCACTTTGAACTGAGTCTTAAAAAACAGTAGCTGTACCCGATCTCAGATACCTGTAGTCAGTCTGCTGCCTGCTCGCCCTCAGCGTCTGCTGTGAGAGATAATGAATGTTATTAAAAGAAAGCTTTGGAGACAAAAATCAACACTTTAAAGAATGAATGTGACACTTGGTCTTTGCCTAGCGCATCTAAAGGGCACAAAGGGAAACTTTAACAAATAAGATGAACAAAGAAGGCTGAGAACTGATCTGGAGAGTTTTGTGCTGTACGCTCAGGATCTGATGTCTCAGATGTCTTAGCTCCCTTGAAAATGGACTCTGATCAGTTTCACTCGGGAAGGTACAGACACTGAAGGCATTTGCAATAATCATTTTAGGAGGGCTGGTGCAGAGAAAAGGGTAGAAAACTCTCAGGAGTGGAACGTCAGAATAAATAGCTACTGTCTAAAGGAAAATGTGAATTTCGCTATGGATTGTTTAGACAGGGCTGCTTCTTCCAGTAAAGTTTGCCTGGGACAAGAGCTGATTCAACAGAAAATTACTTATAAGCTTTTGTTGTTATTGTTTTAAATGACCGTTGTTAGAACAATTTTTTTTCTTTTAAAGGAAAAAGTAATATTTTGTAATGGAAAAACATCATAAAGTGGGTTTAGAAATTTAAAATGCAAAGTCTCGAGAAATATTCCACATTAAAGGTGAGACTTTGAAAGATAGTTAAGAGGTTTAAGCCCAATTTGGATTATTTTTCCAAGTGGAATATCCTTAGGCCTCTTTGAAAACCATGAAACTTTCCTTCCTCTTACATGACATTGATGTGCAAAAAAGGCTGTGCTGCAACTTGAAGAAAATAATCGCTGTTAAACAAGTTCCTTATTAACTATGAGGTTTCATAATAAATTGTTTTCCTAAAATTGTGCTCTAGCAGTGCTGCCCTATATTTGTTATGCACTTCATCAATTTGTTAATATTCATTTTAATGACTGTATTTGTTCTTTAATTTTTTTAACAGTATGAATGGAAAGCAGAGATATATGCATTTTCTAATACTTTGAATAAATCAGCATCAAAGATTATTTGAGACATTAGATATAGATCTAACAAATAATTTATATTTAAAGAGTGTATTTCTCCCACTATTTTGCATGAAAATAATGTCAATAGTAAAATAAAGCAAAAATTGTGGTTTTGCTGCCAAAACTAAAGTTTCACTGTTTTGTATTAACATGTACAAAATTGGTAAAAAGCTGTAAAAAGAAAGGTCTGCTACCATAATTCAGGAAGTTTAATAGTAACCTCTATCATCAGTCATGAATATTCCATGTGCATAGCAAAATAATCACTTGATAGAGTTTATCGTTGGCAATAGGCTGGAAACTGAAATAGCTTCAGAAAAGGCAGGAAAATGTGAGTATCTTTGTTTCTAAACAGAAGGTGACAGACATCAAAGAGCCAGAAAGATGTAAATAGAGAATAGGCTGTGTAGGAAGTTTGCCAATGTTTTCACAGTAGGCAGGGTACTAGAAACATGCAAATATTAAAGAAACAAGTGAGCTACCCGCACCAAATCTGAGCTATGGAGAACCCTTCCTTGGATACTCCTCTTTACATTGGATGTCGGGGCACCCAGCAAGGCTGACTGGTTTGAGGTTCGCCATGGGACTTCCTCGGGTGGTGGTCAAGCTCCAGGCCAGAACTGAACTAGTTCATCAGTGTAACTCTAGGGAGCACTGCAGTGCTGGAAATCTCCTAAAATGGGACTTAGAGTTGAGGTTCTGGCAGTTCAGAGTTATTTAAGATTCCAAGGATCTTTAAAGAAGAATAGCAGTCATTAAAACGACAAAATAAAGTCCTAAACTGAGTAATAACATTTTGCTACTTTGCATTTCACTGTTCTCGCAAAATAATGTGCTGTGATGTTTATTACAACACTATGCTGCTTTTTTATTTTCCTCTTTTTTCCCCCAACAGCTCTATACTTGCGCTGACAATAAGGAAGAGTGGGGGATGAGAAGTGCCCAGGTGCAATTTTCAAAGTTGCCCAAGAGGTTTGAGTGCTTAGCTGGCTTCAATTTTATTTTCAGAGGTCTTTAAGGTGGCCTTAAAAAATGTGTTAGTTTCACTAATCTAGAAATATGCAATAGTTGAGGGCACACTACTACTGAAATTCAAGGTAAAATATCACACATTAGAGATATGTAATTTCTAGTATTTATTATAAGCAATGCCATACTTGGGCAGGAACATTTATCCGCAAATGCTATGACAAAAATAAAGGGGAAGAATTGGTAAATGCCACTGCCCATGTTTTCTGAAACAATCCAAAACATAATTCTGGGACTTAATTTACTTGTTTTTTACATCTGAATTTGGATATCTATCTTTACTTGCTCTTCTCTAGGGACCGTTGATCACTTGATTCTATGTATACGCTGTTTCTTTTGAATTTGACAACTAAATAGACTCCAAACACCTTGAGTGCACAAACCCTTTCATATTCCCTTAGGTCAGATGGCGACCAGGGTGACTTAGTGACCCCATGACTGTCTTTTTTCATTATTTATTTATTTATTTATATTCCAGCATTGCACCTTGCTATTTCATCTTAAGGGAGCAAAATTAAAAATATAGAATACCATTACCCAGATGCTTCTTAAACTGGAAATTAAATGTGCGCATAAGTACAAGTACACACATATTTGACGGCAAGGTTTCACTGGAGGGGCTGAGAGTTTCAATAGCTGGCAAAGCTCTCGGGACACGGTGTTGCCTCCTGCCCACCGCTGACTCCCTCCTTCCTGGAAAAGCCTAACTGGGAAGATTTAGTAATACCTATAGTAATGCCATAGTGACACACACGCTGTGTCCAGTGTGGTCCAAAATGACGGTCTGTGGTGCTACAAGAGTGTAGGGGTTTGGTGCAGAAATATGATTGTTATATTTGGGCTGGCCCTGCTAACTTGGACAGACCCCTTTGGGCTGCCCCTCTGCTGCCCTGGACTGCTGGCACCCTGGGTAGGCGATGTTTTTGCCTCATCCACTGGTGGAGATAGCTTTATGCTATAAAATTGAGAGCTTTTCTCCCGGCAGCTGTGAAGGGAAAGGTGTCAGCCAGGGTGCTCTCTGTTTCGAAAGAGAAACTCAACTTATTGTCACAGATTGATATCACCAAGGTAAAGACAAGTCTGGGGAATCCAGATAAATCTGTTCAATCCTAACCAGATTTTCAGCTCAGGCTATGGGGATATAAACTCTCAAATGCCATGGATCAGGCCTGTCACTTGTTCGATCAAAAACAAAACACAATTTTTTTTTTTTGCAATCTTTAGTTTCAAGCTGTTCCTCATAGTGTCAAGAAAAATCAGAAAGCAAAGGTTTTATAATACATTTGAGATGTAACTGATTCAGTAATCAATGTATTTGAGTTCTTTGCCACATAACAACAAAAAAAAAATCTAATGAGCTTCTTAAAAATTTCATTTGTTGAAAGGATGAAAGTACGTAATTAAAAATTGATTGGTATAGCAATGAGATTAAATTGAGGGTCGAAAATGTAATGGTTTCAAATAAGTTTTTAGACTGTCCAGTCGTCACAAAATAAGAGGAAAATATAAACACGGTCTCAGTTTACAACAGCAGTCCTTTGATGGCCGGGAGGTAATGAAAACATGTAAGGTCCAATGAATTACTTGTAATCAATCTTAAAGTCCAGCACTTCCCAGGAAGCCTTCTGGTGGAATAATGTATAGATGTGAATATAAATATATAACTAGGCTGTTTTCACTTTTCCAGTGCGCCATGAATACCAGCTGTGATAGGTGCCGTACCTACCATTTGCTGTAGAGAGAGATTTGGAGGGGAAAATGTTATCTATTTTTTAAAGAAAATGCAGTCAATTTATTTGGGTTTGATGTATTTTCTTTTCATTCCTTTTTCAATGTCAAAAAGAAAAAGGGGAGGAAAAGGCTGCCAAGGGAAAAAAAAAAAGACTAGAGGGAAAAAAAACTCAATTACCTTAAAATGTGGAATTTTTCTTTTGAGAACTCTTTGTATATTCAGTTTGGAAAATATGGGGTAATAAGTTTAGAATCTCTATAAAAAAACAGAGTAAATTGGATGTTATTGTAAAAGCAATGGAGTTCCTTGGTTGCTTCTGCCTTGGAGGGGATGAGTACATCAGCAGAGCTTTTTGACCAGTCCAAGCTGCAATATAAACATAGATAATTTGAATGAATGTGTCATTGCAGCAATTTATATCACAGGCTTGTTACACAGTAATGGGATTATTTACATCTGTCAGCTCTTTGAGTCCTTGCTAGCTTTGGCCAAGAACTTTGGACTTGCAGACAAAAGCAAACGTCCACAACCAGGAAGGCATTGCCCACCACCAAACACCAGGGTCCCTGGGCCGTCTGTCTCATTTGAATAGGTAGTGGGACCAGCGAACCTAGGGTAGCTCACATAGGGAATGACAGCAGGTTGTCAGAAAGTGCAGTTTACCTGAATATTGCATTCAAATTCAGCTAACTCCAGTTTAATGATTGCTATAATGTTGCATATTTCATCATAGAAATACCCTCCTCCCCAACGGCCTATTAAAACATATGCAAAAACGTATATATGCGTGAGGTAAGAAGCTATCATAAATTGGACGTCTGCAGAAAACTGGTTCAGAAGAAGGGGTTGAGCTTTAGACTCAGCACCTAACATTTGACAGTCTTCATGTTTGATGAACTCACATTAGGTTTTGAAATTTAACAAATATCTTCCTAAAATTAAATTATGCTTTTATAATTAACATTCTAGCAAGGAGCAAAAGCAACTAAATAATTCATTTTCAGTATTTCATCATGAGAGATGATTTTTCTTCATTGAATTTTTATCTAAGCTAAGGAGCTTTATTTTTTAACTGACTCAGTACTCTGGTTTTACTGTGCAGATAAAGGAGTTTGGTTCATGCAGGGAGCAAAAGCATTATTCATTTTATTTTAGAGGTAATTTTAAAATATGGACTGTATATTAATATAGTCTATTCATTCTAAATGACACATAAAGCAGGCTTATCTTGACTTAGCTTTTAAATGGTATAACATTGTGTGCATGCTTTCTTCAATGTCCTAATATTAGTACCAGACTGTATCCATTTTCTTTACATAATCTCATGTATTTTTATGTGTTTTTTTTCTCTCTCCCTAATTAATTGTGTTATGTTAAATAGTGTGGGCTGGCATTTTCTCCCCAGATCTTTTATGCATTATTTCTCACTTTTAAAGGTTTATATGGTCAGATTCTAGACTATTTTAATTTATTTCTCATGTGCTAAATATGGATTGGTCCTGAAAGCATGTGATCTGAAAACTGCTAAACATTTGGACTAGAATTTTTGTTTTAAATCACAGTAGCTAAGGACTGATTGTAAGCAGTTGAGACACTCACTTAAAAATAGTTAGATTAAAGGAAAACTAGATTTATCTGAATTGAAAATGAGCGGAAGTACAAGGGTTTTGCAGAGGTTTGTAAAACATATAGATTTCAATATCTTTTCATATAGTAGTATGTAATATTTGTAGATCTTTAGGCAATTCATTGAATACTATATAAAAAAAGGACTTCCATCATCTTATTTACTGATCTAATTAAAATTAAATTGCAGTGGGATATCTCAGGTTTCTGTAGAAATGCCAAAAATAAAATCAAAACTGTGAGGGAAATTAAGAACAGTCATTGTGTGTTCCTCCTATCACAGGAATGATGTACTATATGTGATCACTAGTCAACAGACTAATAAACTTCACATACTTCCTTATTAACCCTGGAGTTATATTAGAATATGTAATATATTTTGAGATACGTAGGGCATGTTTAATTGCACTCACTCACACCTTTTAATAAGAAGAAACTTCTTAGCCATCCTTTTTTATTTGTTATCAAAGTGGTAGGACTACTGAATTAATGGAGGTTAATAAAAAATCCCTAATGCCTTAGTCAAACTTTCCCAGTCCTGAAGATGAAGAATTAATTTAAGTTGCGTTTGCTATAGATACAGATAAACTTCATAAAGGGCACATTTTCATATTCCTACCTATGAATAAATTATTTTAAAGAGAACAAATGATTTAGACTGTTATCTCTGCTGGGCATTTGGGATCATGTGGGGCATAATGAGCTCTTTCTCATGCAAACTGTAGACCAAGGCATCACAGTGAGAAGTTATATCAAGAATTTAGGACTCCATTTCTTATGTGCTGGGAATGTGATGCTGTTACTCTGAGTGCTCCTATATCCACATGTAAGATTCACTAAACAGCATTATAATGAATTTGGGACCACCGTTAAAAAAAAAATAAAATCTTTTAAGCCATAGCTTTAATTTCCTATTGGTACATTTTTATCAACAAGGTTGAATGCTAGTTGAATTGATAGATAGGTTTTCTTGGATAAATGGTTACTTAAAATTATTTTAATCAAACATACTATATGAGAATATTCAAATTTTAGTGTGTGTGAAATGTACTTCTGGATTGCAGTTTAATCTCTCCCTGACAACAGAGAGTAGAGTGTTTTGTGGTATAGCATCATACTTTTGTAATGAAATACATAAAGATCTCCCACACCAGGTCAGAAGAAAGATCTATGTAGCCTAATTTTCACATTTACCAGTGGATAGACGCAAACAAGTAAGGAAAAAAAAAAAAAGGATCATGTAAAAAGTGATCTTTTTCCCTTGTATAGTCCTTTTCTGTTTCTTTCTAGTCTATTCCCTCTTGCCTGCCATGTGGTGGCAAAGAGCAGTTTGGGGATGTCCCTGGGCAGAAGTTACACCTGAGCTAACCCCTCCAATAGCCACTGGTGTACCTGTCCGCATGGACGTGTATCATCCTCTCCTATAGCCCTTGGTCATCTAAACCCCCACAAAATTATGTTAGCAGTGGGCTCCTGCAAGCGTGCATTGGGTGAAAACACATTGCCTTTTGCCTTTGTTAAGCACAGCTCCATCGCATGCCTTCTTATTCCTGCAGTGAGACAGGGAAACGTTGGGTTTCACTATCAGGTGGAGGATGCTGTTTATCTCCGTTATCATTCCCTACCTTCACCCGCCAGGCAGCCTTTCATGCCAAGCAGCATGACTGTGTCCATCCTAAGCAGCTTCCAGATGAGGATGGCCGCCTCTCTCTTGGTGCCACCTCCTCGCTGTGCCTGGGAAGAGCCTGGGGGTGGTCCCCAGCCCTACTGGTGCCCCAGCCACCTGTGCAAACATGGGAGTGCTGGGTTGCACCGGGGCTCCTGCATTTGCTTCTGTGTATCTGTGGATGGGCTCAGACCCAATAAGTGAAAAACCGAGTGTTGCTGTGGTTAATTTACTGAGGGATAACCTGCCTCACCGGGGAGCGATGAGTCTGTTTACTTAGTTCTGTCAGGGCCTATGGATAAAGAGAGTGTTCCTGTAAATCCTAAACCAGGAAAATCGCTTCATTTGTAGGGCATATGCCTGGTAAACTTTATACAGTCTTGAAAAGAGAGTTGGTGATAAATAAATGAAAACTGATTTATCATAGCAATAATTTTACAAATATTTTAGTTCAGTTCTTCAGCAATATGGTGATACCCAAAACCCCATTTCTCATGTTCTGCTCTTCCCTTTTCCTACAGCTAACCCCCAGCTCCCAAACTCTTTCTCTCTCTCACACCTGAACAGAAACTATTTAAAAGACAGCTTTTAGTGGCATATCCACATGCTGTTGAGCAGAGTCATGGAGGGTGGGAGGCATATTGCTCTACCTGTAGCTACCAGCGTTTAAGCTGAGTGCAGGTGCCAAATAACTTGGGTGCAGAGGTCTGGGAGAGATTTCAGAAATGTTATTAAGATGAATGTCAGCTCAGAACAACATATTTTATTGCATCTGTTCTGAACAGGGATGTATTTTCCATCCACGCCATCATTTTAGTGAAGGTGCACCTGAAAAGCAACAGCAGAGGCTGTTGGGTGAGAGAGGACACACAGCCGGGCTTGGAGCTCGGGGTGTTTGACTCTGTACCAAATCACATGTTGTTTGAGCTGAAGTACCCCCACACAGAGCGCGCTGTTCTTTCCCTGTTTATACTCCTGGACGTTTCAGCTTCACCCTCAGGTAATGGAGTAGAGTAAACCAGTAACAGGAACAACGGTGGGATGTCGTTTAGTGCAGCACAAAGAACTGCAAAATTACATAGCTATGAAATGTCCCGTTTGGTTTCAAAGTGGTAAATACCGTGCTGGTAGCTAGTGGTGGTTGAGCTTGAACTAAGTACATTAATGTTGCTCCTATTAATTTTCTTTATTTCTAGAAGGCAAAGGTGATATTAGCATTTAAATGAAAAAATATTTGTTTTCATGATTCATTATTATTTACTGTTCTATGGACCCATTTAAAAATACTCATTTGTTTTTCCTCATTTGGTCTGTAATTTTCTGAACCAACTTTTCTCTTATTCCATAACACTTGCCCTTTAGACACAGACATTAACCTCAAATGTGGAGCCTTGTCAAAAACACTTTCCAAAGTGGAAACAACTTTGTCATTTCATTAGAAAATGTGGAATTGTGTTCTGAAACATTTCTTCATTTAATCTTCAAGGTTATAATCACCTTTCATGCTTAGGTATCCATTTGATTTCTAGCTGGAATCTTCAATGATGTGCTCCTGACATGAAATGGACTTTGTGTTGCTTGGCTCAGTGTTGAGTTCGGGCAGCGTTCACACTCTGCTCACCCAAACTTTGTGTAATACCTAATTTATAGGTTGTGTAGCCTTTCAGAAAAGGTGGTAAAAAATGAAAATAAAAAGCACCTCCAAGCAAAGATATTATAACATTACATGACAATTATCATTTTACCATTGGAAGAATCATTACTGCCTCCGCTTTGCTGAAAAATAGGAAATGTGATTCTTTGTTGTTGTTGTAATTTGCTCCCCTGTAACAAACACTCTATTTTGAAAAGATTTTAGTCAGCTTTTGATACAGAGCTTAATGTTTCCTAGTCAAAACATAAAGATGCACCTGTTCCATGTTTAGACTTAAATATGAAGCTCAGCTTGATATATTGCTTTAAACATGACAAGAAAATTAAAATACAGAAAGCTTGAAGTACACAAAAGCTGTAGAATGAGATATTTAAGAATAAAAATATAATATATTGGTATAACATATGTAGCTAAGTTATCCCTAAAATTGTGTACACTTGAATAATACATAGAGTACACATCAGGCATATCTTTGCGAACTATATGATGCTGTAAAGAAGACATTGTCCTACACATTTTAGCTGTATTTCCCTTGTGTACGGAATCTGATGATTACATGTTAAATTATATAAAAGGTTATATCAGGTTACATAATCATCTGCACCACAAAATAATTCTACACCGCAAAATGCATTTCAAAGTCCTTTTCTTGAACAACGTAGATTAGAGGATCAGGGCTGCTCAGTGAGTCCCAGTCATCCTGTGTACCACATTCCACATCAAAAACAGGTTGGGGAGTCTTGTGTGGGCTTTTTTCTTTTCAGTTTCACTTTGAACACTTGAGGTGAAAACCTGGTCCTTTTGAAGTCATCATCAGGAGTTAATCCAGCATGAAAATTGAGTCTACAAAGATTGGATCCCAACAGACTAGGGATTTGTCTCCTTCACAAGCCAGATTCTTCAGCTTTTGTAGACTGGGTGTATATAACATTTTTCTATTGCTCCTACTTTCTTTCTTTTCTTTCTTTCTTTCTTTCATTCTTTCTTCTTCTTTTTTTTTTTTTAAAGTTTGATAGCTTGAGAATATCTCTTCAAAATATTTTCAACAACTTTATTTTTACCACAAACATGTATGACTAACAGTACTTCCTAAAAGCCATCCTAAGACCTGCTGATGACAGTTTCTGGGTTATGCTTAATAGCACCCCCTAAACTCATAGATAACTAATTATGGTGGTTCCAAGGAATGTGTCCCAGGTGGGTCGATAGGAGAGAATGTAGATCAAAATGTCTGATGCCTCCTGGTGAGGTGGAATCTCTCTTATAATCTACAAATATTTCTACAAATTACTTGAATAATTTATCAAATTATTCAGGTTCTATACTAAGAACAGGACATCAACCTTTTGTAGCATTAACTTAAAAGGATTTAAAAGTCTTCATTTTTCTCTGGGAAATGCGTACCTTTAATTGTTATGTTTTCTTTGATATGTTCTCTTAGCGTGATCCATTGCATTTGCAAACTGCATGGAAGAGTTAACATGTTTTGCTGTTTATGTTCCCTCTTTTCCTTGTCTGAACACAATGACTAATGATCTCTAAAGAAAACTAAATCTTAAAAGGAAAGCAAGTACATTTAAAAGGGATATATATACAAAGAGAATAACATCAAATTTATCACAAGCTCCTAATTATGATGAATGACAGAATGTTATTAGACTGTGCTTGTCAGCATGAGTTAGCTTGTTATTATAAAGTTTTAATGTAATATCAGTTTGGTGAGTGATCATCTGGTATTTTCATTGTTCAAAGTGTGCTATCCACAAACAGAAACATTTCATTTAGATTCATGCTTACAAGATACAATTAGATAGCCAGATGGCCCGATGTAAGTGCATGCTATCATGTTGTGGTAACCAGGAGAGTATGGCCTCAGGTTTATTCTTTGTAGTGTATGAAACAAGTTGGAGCAAACCAATGGCTTCTTTTTGAAAAGGATTAATTAAACTAGACTTCCAATTGTGCTTTAGGGGTGGTAGATTTTAAATACCATAGAAGTAGAAGGTGATGGTAGGCTACAAAACCTGGGATCTGATGGTTGTGGGTTTATCCTTTGCTGATAGTAATCACAGTTAATGGAGATTTGCATACATCTCAGAGAATATTATGCATAAGAAGGGAAAGAAACTAGTTCACTCCATGCAGAAGTGTTTGTTCTACAGGAGTAATGCAAAGGAAAAAAAACCCAAACCTGGTTTGTGTAAAAAAAGGTGTATGTGTGGTTTTACCTGCAATATGCTGTCATTTTGGGCAGATGAGGACAATAAATAAATAAATAAGCCTCCCCCCCAAACCAGAAAAACCAGAGCTGTCTCTAATGCCACATCTAGCAACAAGCAGATAACTTGTACAGTATTAATCCCTTGACAGAGGGAAACTCCTGCTCTCCTATCTTTATATTTCACTTACGTTGTTCCTTATTACTCTGCTTTCTTTGCATGTAAGACTGGAAAGTAAAAGACTTCTCTTCCTGACTCTCAGTCTTAGCATATTAAGGACCTGGGCTTGCCATAGAATTGATGTCTGCAGTGGTCCCACATCATTACAGCAGAAAATTTTTGTCCAAGCTGATTTTTTGGATTCCTAGTGAGGAGACGGCAAAAAACCACTCCCAAGCCAGCCAACTTTTCTGAACAGTCAATAAGAAAAAATAATTCTCAGCCAAAAATTTCATCCCCACCCTGAAGTTCGATTAATGCAATGCACGCAATAGCATCCCAAATGCACACCCGCTGTACTTCCAAAATGAAAATTGTCAGAGGGAGTAAGGGGGAGTTCAGACAGCGGAAGGGAGGGAAGGGTAAGACAGAGCTTGCATTATCTGCAGAAGATGCAAAAAACATTCTGCGGAGAACATCAATGAGCTTGTAGTGTAACTGGCTGTTTGGGCAACCAGCCAAGGAGAATCCAAATCTGTGAAAGTTCAGTGAGTATAGAAAGAATAAAAAACAGAGGATGAGGAAACTGTTACAGGAACAAAAAATTTGGAGTTTTTTCTTGATTTCTAGTGTGTTTTTTTTTTTCCTTTTCCTCCCCAGCCAGCAAAGAGATTGTCCCTATTTCTGAAGCTGTGGTGGAAAGGCATAGCACCACAACCATAAACACAGAATTTCTTTGATTGGGGAAACACGTCATATAATGAGAAATCATTTTTTTTCAATGAAAAATATCTCAAACTCTTAAGAAGCTTATGGTTGTGGAAATAGGCCCACAAGAGAACAATTTGGACCAAAAGTGATGAGAAATTTGCCAGGAAGCACACATAAATCTTATTGCCACTGAAGATGCACTTGATATTGTCAGTCTTGAAACATCTGTGCTTGTTTTATATTGAAACAAGCTCTTTTCCTCTCTCATTTTTGCAATGTGTTTGTTAATTATTATAGTGAATATTAACTTTGTGTGTTCATTGTCTTCTCTTGTGGTTTATTTTTTCTTACTGCAATTTCATCTGATTATTGCTGCTTCAGTTCTGCTTCCCATGATGCCAGGTACTTATTAGCTGTCAATATTTATTTCTAAAGTGAAACTGTCAATGTATTTTATTTACAAGTTTTACCTTACTGAACAAATAGTGCCTAATAAAAATTTATTTCTTTATTGGAGGTAGCATCAACAGTGACAACATGGCTAGGAAATCTTTTTTTTTTTTCCCCCGCACCAAGCCCCATGTTTTTTCTGTTGTGCAAAGTCTACTTATAAAAAGGATTCATGTCTGTTTATAAGCCTACTCTACACAATAATATCATTTTCCGGTACCACAAGCTGCGTAACATTCCGAAACCAAAGGAAAGCAACCCCCCTTTCACAAAATTTAGAATGAGACTTCTCATGAATCCATATTACTTTTGTTCACAGAAAAAAAAACCCTGCACACCTCCCCGCCCCTTCAACTAACCAAACTCATAAGGTTTCTATGTGCAAAACAGCAACTGGGATTATTGAAAATGTAGCTGACTTCTGATGTGTCATGTTTTCTTTGATAAACATTGTATCTTCTTTTTAGCAATATAATAACACAGAAAATATTTATCGTTCTCTTGCTAAGGATTTGTTTGAATGCAACATTACTTTTGATAAAGATTATAGGATTTTCAGGAAAATAAAGCCAGAAAAGCTTGTGAAAAAAGTAATTTTTACAGTGATGGAAACAACCGTTGAATGCACAGCAAAAATCAGCTTTCTTCCAGATGTTTTACAAATCTTCATTTAAAATTACTGTGGTGTATCTTTTTTATAAAGTAAAGACCACACAGGCTATATTTATGTAATACTTGGCTATTATTTATTTTGTAATGTAAGTTTCTTCAGAGGATTTGTTTTCATTTATTATCATCATTGTACAAAATAATACTTGCATTGGTAAGAATGGTGAAACATTCTCCAATCGATTTGCAAACTCTAGAGCCAGCTTATTTAGTAAAATATTTTCATGCCTTCACAAAACTTGTTTTTCACTAATAAGCAGAGGCTTTAAATGGGCAGTTTAAGAGGTTGCTGCTATCTAAAAATATTCAGTAGCATGAGGAACCACTACAACACAGTCACAGAAAGGAGGAACATGCAGCAACACACAGCAGCGTGTATGTAAATTATTTCTTGCCTTTCAGGTCCCAAACACCTCCATTTTTCCCCTTTTCCCACATGGAAATCTGCTTTTGTTTGAGTACAAACGGTACTATGATTTTTTTTGTCCTCCATTTGTTGTCTCCTCAAGCAACTATTCTGAATAGAAAAGCCAGGAGACAACCACGTGCGGCCACCAGAGGAGATTTGGGAAGATGTTGAGGGGGCAGTGTACATGTGCTAGCAAATTTCTACTAAATCTCCATCAGTCTGCTGTCTCTTCTCAGTCCGTGCCCTAAGCATCCTAAAGACCTTCCTTCATAAGGCTATCGAAATGCTACGTAGGCACTTTCTTAACAGGAAAACAGCACAAGGTTAACTTCTTTGCTCTTCCTCTGCTCACCTTAGTTTTCTTTGCCTGTTTAATGAAAGAGATCAGTGAAGTAAAATGAAATGGTAAGTCCTACCTAGACCCTCCAAATAGCTAAAGCCTTGGTAAGTCCCTGTCCTTCCTTTAAATCACTGATTTTATGAACGGACTTGAGAGCTGAAGTTTCTAAGGGGCGTGAGGAAAATGTGCATCTTCTTCACAGACCTTAGGGGCATATCTGTGAAAACTGTGTTTCTGTCCATGCTTTCTAGTAAAAGATGGTGCTGGTGAGGGGCAGAGGAAAATGATTTTTAGACCAGACCTTGACAGAAGAGTGGGATTCTGGCAAATTTGGTTAGAGCATGCTGCATATTAGTAACAAAGACAATTTTCTCTACCGTACTTACAGTTTTTATTTAATCTTATTTTATGCAGAACTTTAGTCTATGCTCTTTTACATCAACAAAAAAGTTAATGGCAAAGGAAAGGTCATTAAAATGGAAGAAATAAAAATTATAAATAAAATATAAGAAGAACAAATCTCTTAAAAATTAAGTAGAAAATGTAGTGGAAAGTGAGGAGGGAGAAAGAGATGGTAAGTGTACCAAGTGTGGGGGAAAACAAACAAACAAACAAACCTCCCCATTGCTGCTGTCATACCTTGTTGTGCATGGGAGTGAAGAATAACAAAAAATCCTCCTCAGAAGAGCTCAAATTTTGTTTTATTATTTTTAAACATTTTCCATTGTTGTTTTTAAATAATAACCACTTACAAGGAACACTTTCCAGCCATAGATCTCAAGGTACTTAAAACAGACATTATTTTTTTCGTTTCTATATATGGGCAACCTGAGAAGCAGGAAAGTAACAGTACTCTCCTAAAATGACCTGCAGTGTCAGTGCTGGAATCAAGAAGACAATAAAACCGCGTCATCTGGGAAACACATATTTCTATTGAAAAACCATGGGGAAATGGTATTGGAAGGTAGCCAATTTTTATCAGTCTTTCATAGAAAATGAAGTGGCCACAATACAGAAAATCAAATACTTTTGTAAGGTCTGGACAGCAACCACATTTTCATTCCGAATTTGTGAAGGATCCAGCTCAGTGGAGTCTTGCTCCACCCACAGGAACCCTTGCTGCGACGGGGACATTTGGAGACCCCTTCCAGCAACACTGTCTTCAGCTTCAGTTGTGCTGCTTTGAAGGGTTCAAGTCGTTGGCTTACTGTTATTTGAAAGTAATTGTGTATTTAATAGATCAACTTCAGAAAACCCTGACTGCTATGAAAAATTGAGTAGTTTTTTTAGAGAATGGTGGATGGCTGCCAAAATATTTGGCATCCATAAGGGTTTTAAATTTTTGTTTGATGTCTTTGGCAGATGATAGGCAATAGTAACAGTTGACTCGGATCCAACAAAACTTTAAAATTAGAGTAATTGATTTGCTTCAATAATAATAAAAAATGAATGCCTTTTTAAAAAATTCTCAAGTACTCCGGATGTCCCCTGTTTTCTGGTGGATGAATGCTCCCCAAACTGTTGTGTGACAAGGGGTGTCAATGCAGACGGCAGGTAGGCTGATTAGAGGTTTAAACTAGGAAAGGAAGGATGGCGAAAGGACGAGAGGAAATGGCCTCAAGTTGCGCCAGGGGAGGTTTAGATTGGATGTAAGGAAAAATTTCTTTACTGAAAGAGTAGTTAAACATTGGAACAGGCTGCCCAGGGAAGTGGTTGAGTCACCATCCCTGGAAGTATTTAAAAGACGGGTAGATGAGGCGCTTAGGGACATGGTTTAGTGGGCATGGTGTTGTTGGGTTGATGGTTGGACTCGATGATCTTGGAGGTCTCTTCCAACCTTAATGATTCTATGATTCTATGATTCTATGTCTGAGAACTGAGGGATGACATTTGAGAACTCTTCTATCCATGGTATAGAGGACCAGTTCAGCATCTACCATAGCAAATGTATGTGAATTAAGAAAGAAAAGATAAATATTAATACATCAGCAACATAAAAATTGCTATTTTTTTGGCAGTTCAGGCAATGAAATTGATTCCTGAAACAGAAAATAAATGTAAAATAGGTTAAAATAGCCGTATAAAAATATAACTCATTGTCTATATTTTCTTTAAATTACAGTTATAAGCAGGACAGAATCAGAGTTAACCGTTAGTTTGACTAGACCTAATAGCAAGTGCACAGTGTATGCAGCCAGCTAGCAGATAAAATTCGGAAGCAGCCTTAGAGCGAAAGTGTTCAAGAAAGGAAGGCCAGAAAAAATTTGCTCTGTTCTTCAGTTCTAATGGAGTTTGGTTAAAACTCAAGAGTATCAGTTAAGTGGCTGCCTGATAATGCATAATTTATGGAGGTTAAAAGATCTATCTGTCTTGTAGTTAATCGAATTCAGGTTGCAAGGCTCTTGCCATACAACCAGTAATTCTGTATAGACCCACTTCAGCTTCCTTCTCCAGAAATTTACTGCTTCCTCTCTTGCTCAAAGAAAGGCTGGAGTTCCGTGAGTCACATGTTTCAGCCATACGGGTTGTCCCCTCTGCATTTCAGGGTGTGCAAGCTGGGGGAGTAAGGGAGAAAGGAACTTCTCAAGGGTACACCAAGGAAGGAGGAAGAGAAGGGAAGGAGAATGATAGGGTCAGGATCATCTAAGATAGTTTTTGTTTTTTTTTTTTTTAACATAACCTAATGTGCTAGCTTGACCCACTGTCTTTTGGCAATATGATATCCTCAGCTGAAGAAAAAAGAAAGCTGTTAGAAATGTTAGAAAGCTGTCCTTTGGGGACCTGGAAGGCTTTTAGCCTGGCTCAGCCAACCCCTTTGGTTACTTCTTTAGGTTTGACAGTGGGACAAAGGGAAGCCAGTTCCAATTCAAAGCTTGTGGTAACGTCCTGAGGAGAACTGAAGGACCTGGGCTGAGCAGGTCTCACTCGAACGAGCCGGAGTTGGATACCTTCTTGCATATCTCATGATTTCCTCCTACTGAGAAACTGTTTTGGATCAATCCCTGCCTATAATTCAGAAAGACTGCATCTTTGTTCTGGGTCAATAGAGCATCTGCAACATTAAGGTATTATGTACCGTAGTTAGGTAAGCATAATAATTACTTTATTTTTTGTATTATCTTCTAGTCTTGTATTAGATCTGGAAAGAAAAAAAGGGTTCAGTTTATCATGCTGTGTGATTTTTCTCTTCATTTTCCCTTTTATTCCCTCACACTTCTTTGAGGGTATTATGTATTTAATCTTAGAGCCAATAGAAACCTCTTTTATTGCTGAATCATTTCCAGTAATTTAAGAATTGACTTTAAGTAGCACCACCTATTAACAAAGGAGCATATATAATGCACTTAGTGCCACTGCAGTCAGTGGAAAAGCTCCCAGTGGGTTCTTGAACAAGTTCTGTGTTTATTTTTTGTCCTGAAATTAAGTTTCTGAAAACTCTGAAATCAGTCTACTGAACCTAAGCAGGTAAGCAAGTGCATTTCATTCCCTTCTGTATAATTAGTTTACAGATGTGCAGATTTGAAAACCTGAAAACACCTTGGGTATATAACGCAGGCCATAAAATTTCACAAAGTTATTGGTGCATGAAAGTTGTACTTACATGGAAGCGTATACATAGTGATATAAAGCCACCAAATAATGTAAAATTCCCTGGTGACTTGATCCTTACCGACTAGATATTTGTCGACCTATTTCAAGGCTGAAACTTGTTCATTTTACTTTGCAGCCATGAAGTGTTGCAATATTTATAAAATACTTAAAAATGTGTCAATATCCTTTACCCTGGAATATGTATTACACTTCTAGCAGCCTTTTATATGAAAAGATTTAACTCCTGAACTGGTGGTTTTTATTACCTTTATGAGTCATTTTGACAAGTGGATTGTTCTTAAGTGGGCTGGCCTATTTTTTTTTCACACTGAGGGTAAAAATTACGCAAAGGTATTTTGAATGTGCTTGAAGACCTCCCTCTTACTTTTCAATCCAGAACCGTGAATGTTTGCTCTCGTCATCAGACGTTTGACTATTACCCATCTAAGGTGCAAGCTACTGTATGTTTGTTTTGGTACGGAGTTCAAATCCTTGAAAGCCTAGACAAGGTTGATGGTAATTTTTCTCAATAATAGTATACAGACACTTTTATTATTCTTAGAAATTTAGCCAAACGTAGTACAACAACCCATTAAATTATCCCAAAAGAATGTTATTAAAAGTGCAGAAATTTAGCGAGCTTGATCTGCCATCACTGTTTTTGAAGACCCATCTTGAGTCCTATACATACCAAGTTTACAAAAAAGCTTTGGGGAGAAACACAGCCATTTATTTATATGAAAAACACACCTATTATACACTTCATGTTCAATTCCAAAAGGAACAATACCATTCCCAGCATTAGATAGCATCGGCAATCTCAACACATGTTTTAATGAGAACAACTTCCAATTTTCAATTGCACCAAATGATGGCAATAGTAATTTCTAGTAATCAATAGCAATAATAATTTCACTGAAGTCAGTGGGAGTTCATGAGGAAGGGAGCTTGCAAGACGGTTTCACACTTTTTATGGTATCTTACATTTCTACTTTTCAGCCTCAATCAAAATTTGAGATATATAGAGTTAAAAGTATGGGTTAAATACATAAAGCCAAATTATCTTAAATACATTCTGTTTTTAAAAGGACAGTGAAATAGAGTATCTGGAAACTGGATTACTTAAATCAATATTAGCTTCAGGTATACTCTGCTTCCATCACTGGTATGTCAACTGTATCTCTTTGCTTTTATTTTACTCTTCCTTATTTTGAGGAAAGTCATAGAACCAAAGTCTATTTCCAGGCAAATGTGAAAATCCACCTGACATACTGCAGTTATTAGAACATTTAAAACCACAGCAAATTTCAACCATTTTATTAGTCCATCAAAGAGCTTGTGAAAGAATGTCTTGACATTTCAAAATTTGTTCATAAATTCTACTGCATTTGCTGTGATTTCGTACCTAGCCCTTGCTCATGCTTAGTGGACTGTACCGTGTCCTGTAATGACTTACAGTCCTGATTCACAGAGAGTAAGTCGTTCACTCCCGTAAGGTATCATTACTGGGGTCACTGTTGGCTTGCTAAACAGCGGCCTCACTAAAATCTTTGGTTTTGCTGGTAATTTCTTAATCTGGCATGCTGAGCAATCCTAAAGTGCCAAGCACATCTTTTAAAAATATATGAATATTAACTTAATAAAAACCATAACTCAGGGTGTCTTTCAACATTAAAACGTGTTATTTGATAGCTGAATCCCTTATCTGCTCTGGTTCAGGGTTGCCCGCAGAGGTGGTTGTTTCTCACATGCTGGAGCAAGAACTGTACAGCATAACATTTTAATGCCCAAATAATGTCAATAGAAATGAGATGTCTGTTTCTGCAACCTTGTGGCTCCATCTGCACCGAGGCTGCTGATGCTGAGCTCCATCACCCTTGTTCTTCCTCCTGCAAAGAGGAGGCTGGTGCCTCTTTGCAACCGTGTTGACCCCTAAATCCAAAAAGACATTTCAGCTGGTGAATCACGTCTGCATAAAGGCACCTAACTCGAGTCTCCACACTTATTTTCTGTTATGGACGTGTCTGTGATGGGATAGACTTCGTGCAGTATATGGCAGGCAGGTGCAAGCTGATTTGCCTTTGCTAAAAGCTGATTGATGTCGTGTGAGCACGGCCAACGGCATGGCAAGCCCATGCTAATGAGCACAATTGAGAGGCAGGGCACAGAGGCCTGAATTTGGTGCTGTATGTAGCTTCTGGTCAGTTGAAAGTGTGTCTAGGACTTCTCTGCATCTGCCCAGGTCTGAGGCTGTTTGCTGGCCTCTGCTTGCTGTGCTCTGAGTGCGTCAACAACGTCGTTCAGGTAGTCAGCGTGGTGGGTAGGGCATGGAGGCTTTTGGTAACAAAAATCAGACTACAGAAGAGGCAGAAAGGCAAAGTAATGCAAAAGGCAGCACAACTTAACTTTTAAAATTTAATTTAAATTACTTACAGATATTTTGGGGAAGATTTATTTCAAAACTATTTTACTGATGCTATAGAGCACACATTACTGAGAAGTACCTTTGATCTGAGTTATGTATGAAGAGCTGGTTTCTTTGCATCAACACTTCCCTGAGCATGTCTGTAAATTAAGCATTCAAATATGTAAGCTCGCAGCAGACTGTAAAATAAAGATGTTTTAGAATGTATTGTACCTTTCCACAGGGACTTCACATAATCAAAGTAAAAGTACAAGTGCTGACCCAACTATTTGACTTAAGAGTTGGGAAGGGAGAGAGAGAGTAGAGGTATCAGTGTCAGCAGGGGGTTCACAATCTGTATAAACTTTCAAATGGAAACAATATGGAAAAACTCTGTACCTTAAGGGCAGAACAGCTTTACTGTATAAAATATTTTATTTGGTCTGTTATGGTTTTCTTTGCAGAACAAAAATATCAGTATCTGCTGGCTAAATGGAAAACAGTTGGATCATAAAAATATGAAATGAATCTATTTGACAACCACTAATAATCTGCACATATTTATGTAACTATTATGTTTCTTCTGGTATATACTGTCTGGAAATATAGCCTGCGGCTTCCTTAGATCTCCTGGAAAGAATTAACATTCAGATCACCTCTGCAAAAATACATTACTTAGAACAGGTTAATTTTTATTAAGTTCTTTGAAGTTTTTTTTTATTCGTTCCTTCATAACGATTTTTGTATTAGAAAAGCTCTACTTATTCATAGCTAACACAGATGTTTACATTTCCAGGAAAGCCCTAACATGTGCTTTCCAGTGACCATCAAACTTTAGTGAATTAGTAAATATGGAACACATTATGAATTTGTTTTGAATGCTTGAAAATGGGAGTATTTAATACCTGCCTCAGAGCTTTTGGGTACCAGAGAAAAAGGAAGTTGCTAATGAATTTCTGATTATTTAGAATGCTTAAAAAAGCAGCACAATCCAGCCTGTAAATTCTGAATTTCCCAACTGCTTAAAATGGAACTGTTGTTCATTAAAGCCAGCTAAAGTATAACTCGAGAATTATTTCTGTTAATGGAGTCACAAGAAGCCTTTTCTACAAGGTGATAGATGCATATCTTTCTTTCATAGTTCACGTGCCCTCAGAAGAAACCAAATCTTTGCTGCAATCTATCTCTAATCTTTTTGCTTAGTACTATTGTTCCCTAACAGATACAAAACTGTTACGTGACTTACAGATACGATCTTTCCTTTTGTCTAGACAAAATAATAAGCCCAACACAGCAGAATCATGTTAGACACCCACTGACTTTATTAAGGTCAGTGGCAATATTGCTTTAAATTTCAGTGGAACTAGTTTTTTTCTCTACAGACTTCTTTCATTTGATTTAAAAACTCTAAATGATTAATATATCTACTAAAAATAATTTGCCATATTTTTTCTTTCTACTATCAGATTTTCTAGCCACTTGGATTCCCTCCCATATAAATTGTTTCAGTGGTTGCAAGTAATCATGTTCATCATTTTATCTGATGCTGTTTCTAAAACCCTTATCTTCTCCACAAGAATTTGCTCTTTCATTACAGACATTTGCTCAAAGCTGTAAATTTTATAATTACAGAGTATGTGCTAGAAAGCTCTAGACTGATGGGACATCTACGTTAATTTTGGGATATGGGAGAGATTTAATCCTTAAAGAAGAAAGAATATATGAGCGTCAAACTGTCACGTAATTTGAAATCCCAGTGCTATGGCAAAACATGCACTAATGCTTAGGCAACTTCATATGGGCCACTTGTGAAAGTTGCTTGCAATGTGATGTCAAATTCTGTAATAATACTTTTGTTTAAGTGCCAAGTAGATTTTAGAAATAGCATCTTGGCACCTGGGTCTTTCTAGAGTTCATGAGTATTGTCCAATTCTTCTGCTCACTAGTGTTAGTTTTACCAAATAACTTCTTATTTTTGATCTCCAAGACTGTCCATTTTGTTATGAGGCTCTAGGAAGAAACTTCTTCTCATTGGTGTTGATCAAGAAGATAGTGGTAGAGAAGTAGCACCTGGCTTCATATACCCTCATAGCATTATAACAACTCATAAAATTTATGAAGGCTTTGATGCTTTTGCCTTTTTGTGTCCAAAACTTCGAGGACTAGGGATTTTAATTTTTAGTTTGAGTGCAGTTGGTGAGGTCTTCTGGGAGGATTATTGAGCTAGAGATCAAAAATGTATTCTGTCACTTACAATGGGGCCATATGATACTTCTGAAAAGCAATCAGACCTGCTCTGTCTGGTGTCCTCTGAAAGACAGAGTATCCCTTCAGAGCTGCATCTCTTGAGAGAGAAAATGCATTCTCCCTGGCTCTTGCACGCTTTGTTCTGGCTTTTGTGATCTTCAATCTCTGTGTTCCCTGAAAAATGTCACTGTCTCTGTGATTTATAGATCAAAATGCATTCTCTGATGTAGCTGGAGCTTGATCCTTTAACTGCTTTGAAAACTTGAACCAAGGCTTTCAGCTGGTATGAGAACGTGACTGGATGCCAGTTTTCAGGATAAGCTTCATGTTCCTGCTAAACCCAGAGCCCTGGAAGAAGGAGGGCAGTCACATAGTCATCAGGGGCCGTAAGTAATTTTGGCTTTCAGATTTACCCATGAATTACAGAAATAGAGCACAGAAGTACAAATGCATGAATCAACGTAGTTATGCCTTCATCCAGGAGAAATACATTTCTAAGAAGGTATGGATGATGAAAGATATTTTTGGAAAACTTTACCATCCAAAGTATAACTTTGCATCACTTTAGTAAGTGGCAGATTTTGCCATTGTTGGAGGAAAAGGTGGACATTTTCTTGAAGGATTTTTTCTATCTAGCATCATTTTGGTCCTTTCTCGGTTCTGTGTTAGTTATTTTTCCCTTCATTCACAAGCTAAGAGGTCTTCTGATTTCAAGAAGGTTTAACGATTGCCTCATCTGAAAATGAGTGGTATATAGCAGCGTGTTATTGGAATACTGCTAAACCAGTCTGCCTCATGTCATTTTCTCTGCCACAGGTCCACAAAGAAGAGGGTGAATAATGTGACCCATGGAACAAAAGCCTTTGGAAAGGAGGAAGAGATACCTACCATGGGTCTCCCGGTGGTTTTGGAGAAAGTGATGCGAGGTGCATGTCAGGTTCCTGTGCTCCTGCTACATAACTGTGAACATTAGCAGTTTGCCAGAGACTACTCTGCAGGACGCACAGGCACGATCAGTCCTGTGGTCACCCTCGCACCGGCAGCAACTGGCTTCCACCTACAAGGATGGGGAAGGAGAGGAAGAATACAGGCAGCTGGCCAGAGAGCAGACACAACAGCCACACCACAGCAGCAATACGGAGGTACAGCAGACACTTCGGGCTAGGAGTAAGGAAGGTGGGTTTCTCTTGTCCATGGACATGAGTTTTTTCTTCTAAGTGTACCTAAGTTGCTGCAGTTCTTTGGTTTGGGCTGTACTCCAAGACGTTCGGGGTGCTTTTTTAAAAATTGATGTTCCCACTTTTTAGTTATCTTGCCCAAGAACAGGAGACTGGAGCATAATGTAAAGGCAGCATATAACTTTCTATTTTGAAGCTTCTGATTTGTTGGTTTGCTTTGGATGGAAATTTTGCTGTCCAAGATGTACTCTCTAATCAACTGAAACAATGTTTCTATGTGTAAACACACAAAAACTTTTGATTGTAACCCATGCAACCGTGGTTAGATTTCATTAGCGGAACCTGCCTGCTTCCAGAAAAGAGCTTAATCTTTGGATTTGAATGTAAACTTGGTATCCAAAGATGCTATTTCACATTTATTATATAATTTACTTCAGTGCACAACAAAAATTCTGATACGTTAAAGTGCACTAATATCAGTGCAGTTCAGCTTAATTTTCTGTTTGCCCCCCCGATCCCCCCCCGAGTTGAAAACTGGAAAGGGATAAAATGGGGTAATTGCATTTTGTAGAAAATTACCTAGCTGATTCCATATTTACAGCCTTTATTAACCTGACAGGGAGGAGTCGAATAGACAGCAAATCAAGCACAGGGTTGAAAATGTCAAAGTTGTGGAGCATAGTACCATAATTACCAAAGTACATCAGGTATTATTAAAATTTTGATAGTTCCCTCTTATGACAAGTATAGTAATGAGAACAGAAAATATACAAAATTAATTTATTTTCATGACAAAAATAATAATGAGGTGAGGTGATTACATCCAATTCGCAATCTCAAAGTTGTCATTTCCCGATGGACTGGACCAGTAATCTTAGTAGCTTAATTAAATCAGTAATAATCATTCCTCTCTTCCCTCATCTGCTCAGAAGAGGGAAAATTTAATGGAAAGGCAAGAAGATTTCCACAATAAAAGCTGCCTTCAGGTTTGCACTCAAAACTGTGATTAAGCATTTTATTATATACTTTTATTTATGCTCTTGAACACTACTGTTTCAGAGCTTGTGAGTTAATCTTTGGAAGAGACCTCAAGAATTGTTAAACGCTTTCTTAAAGATGCATTACTTAAGTTGCATGGGAAAATTTTAAAGCTTTGTTGTTTCTATAAACACTATACCAATGTTTTATTTTCCTAGAATAATAGTAGAACAGTTTTCCTGTATATTAATATTTGAGGATATGACCAAATAATAATGTTTGGCCTTAACATCTATTTATATTGTGAACTTATTGGTGCAGCATAACTGAAAGGTTTTTAAAGTAACTGGCATCCAATTAAAAATCATATTCAAGAGCACTACACAAAACTCCAGAAATTAAGATTTTAATTAGTCAATTAGTAGCACCTATATTTGGTTACATTTCTACCCTGGAATGTCCAGTAAAACTGAAGTATCTATTTTATGCCACCAATAACCACTAATTACAAATTAGGCCATCTCAGTGCTTTAGGCTTAGTATTCAGTGGTACCTTCTTAAACAAGAAGGACAAAGGACACAGGGGAAATTGAGAGTTGATCCAGCTTTCTTATCAAATCTCGTAAAATAGCTACAGCTGATTTGTCTGTCTTTCTTGATACTTCCTTTATTTTTCTGCTGCCTCTTCACCTCTTTCTCAGGAACAAGGGCTACAAGAGAAGCCAATTTAACTCTGTCTCTGATTTTCTGAAACCGGTATGAAGCTATGTTCCTTACAAGTTGACTCTGTTAGCATCATCCCCATCTGATTCTTGCTAATCGATTTAATCAATTTTTTTCACTAAGTTCCTCTGATTAACATCAGCTTCCAAGTATAAAAATAATTTGCAAAGTCTCTTAGGTTTTCTATTAGCCATTTAAATACCCTAATTATTAAATAGATTCGTATATCTGAGTTTTTTCTCTTAAATTCAGCACCTCTTAGAAGTTGGAGACAGGGTTAATAGAAACAACCTTAAAAGACTAATGTGCTCAGTCACACTGCTAAAGTAGTAGGTGGCAAAAAGTACTTTATCTAATATTATATCGTCATCCACTGTGGATGTTTCTAATGAGAATCCTTGCTGGCTTGTTCCAGTGCTATTAGATACATCAGCAAAAAATCTGGAAGAAAATATATGGACTTATTACTGAGAAAATGTACAAATGACACTACAGCTGATTGAACAGTAAATAATTATGAAGACAGCTCGTATATATAGACTGGTCTAATTTGCTTTCTAAGGTGGTGGTTTTTTTAAAAAAATGCTCATTTTTAAAATGGCCAAATGCAAGATTGCAAGGTTGAGGACAAAGAATGCAGGGCATGCTTACAAGGTGTGAGATGATATCCTGGAAACGCATCACTTGGAGAGGGACCTGGGGTCACGGCCAAGATAATAGTCAACGGTGTGTGAGTTGCCAGAGTCGTGTTATAGCTATGGGAAGATATGTAGTCCTTGAGTAGAGAATATCAAATAAGAATTGGTGTACCTACTACAAAAATGTTGAGGATCTTTCCAGCCAAAATCATTAGAACATCAAAAGTTGGATCATGGCATGGAGCTGCCAGAGCCAGTCAGCAAAACAGAGACAAATCAGATCTCTGAGAATTTCAAACTGGTTGCACAAGGGAAGATGTCAAAACAAGGTCTCTCCAGCTACATGTTTCTTCTTGTGGGTATTCTTCCTCGAATGCTAAGGGAGAAGGTTATCGGCGGTGGGTAGTTGCTGATACTGTCCAGCCTGGGACAGGTGCTGGCAGGGGACCCTAGGGCCGGGGAAGGTGCACCTGCCCCAGTCGTCCCTGCTGTGGGGTAGCTGTGTGGCTGCTGTGGTCTGTGGGGGACCACAGGCTGGGGTCTTGCCTGGCTTTGGCTGTGGCAGTCAGGGACCATGCACTGTACCTGGCCATGGGATTTACATACCATGGTATTTCTTTTCCCCACTGGTCCTAGCTTGCTACATCCGTACCCAAATTTGGTGTTTCTGATAGTTACCTAGGTAATCTCGGCAATATTTGGTATTGCTGACACAGGTACCTCCGTGCTGTTGGCTTTGCAAAACTCGGCTCCCCAGAACACCCCAGTGCCTCCCCTCTGACTGCCTGTGAAGTCTGGCCATTTCTGCCCTACCTTCCCCTTAACCACCTGCAAAATCCCTCACCCCCACGGTGCTGTCCCTATAGGTGTTTTGCTTCTCGCTCTGTGAACTCTCCCGTGCAGCAATTTCTCATGTCACATCCCACAGTTTTCCATGGCTGTGCCGTTCATTAAACCTCAGGCCAGGGATAGTCACTGGCCTGCTCATCTGCCTGCAGACCTAACAGGGTAAAAATAACACTATTTTAGAAATACTGAAGTTACATAAGGCCTGGCTGCCTTATGAAATTTTTCTCATTTACGTAAACCTGGGTGTGGGCAATGCTGTCATTTGTCCCCTTCAATTGCCGCTAAAAAGCCTCCTCTTTCTTACACTACATTTATTGCACCTAGAGATTTTCATCTGACATGCTACTTGCTGTTTGCAAAAGCTCTACAGTAATTTGTGAATATTAGTTATAGTCTGAATCCCATTGTGAAATCCAATGTTTGGGTTCGAGCTTTACCTTTTAATTTTTTACAGCTTCAGATGATCATATAAATAAATACAACACAGGTTGTGAGAGTACATCAGGACTTTAATGAAAAACGAAGTAGAACTTTCACTTATCTATTAGCTTTTTATTTTCCCAGAAGAAATTGTTTTTGTCAATATTTTATTATGACAGGGATGATTGGGAGAAGGAGGTGAAGCCTAATCTAAGCAGATGGTTGTCAAGAACTGCACACAGAAACTGAGAATATAGAAAGAAATAAGAAGAGAATTTCCCCCATTTTGTTTTTATGTCATGAATCGTGAACACAAGATATGTTATAGGCAAATGAAAACCAGTAAAAACTAAAGAAAGCAGCAAATGAAAAAGAACAAAGGCAAAGTTGCTGAAAAGTATTTTGTAGACAATTTTGTGTGGTTACTCTTAGACCTTTAATAGTCAATGAATGTCGATAGGACTGAAAACAATAAAAACAATGAAAACAAAAATTATATTTATGCATTGATAATCTAATCTTTGAGATATTACAAGGGAAATTAATTTTGACAAGAATAAAATAATGTCTTTCAGGCTGTTCTTTGGTTACTGACAAATCAAGTGTGTCACCTGGATGCAAGGACAGGATAAGTAAACTTGTAAGACAGATAACTGCTATCAGTTTTACATCTGATTGTGGATGAAAATCTAAATGTTAACTCAAACTTTTCTTTCCACTTAGAGACTTCTTGTTAGACAGTCTATACCCTGATTCTTGATTTGAGATGGAAAATTATAGATAGGAACTGTCTTTTCATATTTAAAGGGGTTTCTAGATAGAGACCTGGACTAATTATTGGCTATGCAATTGAAAGTACACAAGTTAAACAAAAAAATTGAACTAATGGAAAAGTATGTATCTACCAGTCTTTTTAAAATAGTGTTTGACTGCCTTGCAATCTTTGTCCGTGCAAATGTGTATATACTGTATTTCAATGCTCATATATGCAAGAGTAATTCCTTAATGGATTTTTTTATAAACAGATTAGGACTACACAAGCGACTCTTGGTGTCACTGCAGAATGTGTCTGTGTGTTCAGGTTACAGGGTTACCTAACCTCGCACTGCAGCAGAATTTATTTAGCTGACTTATAGAATAAAGAGGGGCTGCAACATGCATTTCAAGTTAAGTGCCTTTGAATGGTATTAAATTGAGGGTCTTCATTGACTCAGATTAATAAATCGTTACATATTATATACATAGTATTATTGTGTTTTTACATAGTATATATAAAATACACATAATGTATTATTACAGTAATTATGATAAATCCAAAGTCTGAACATTCTTTAAAAACAAAGGAAACTGAATTTTTTTTTCCAGATTATTTGTGTCTCAATTTCTATTTTGAAGTGTAGCTTTTTTTCCCCCCTCATTTTTTCTGCCCTTCTGGAACAAGGGCATTAAATCCACAGTCTGTTCCCAACTAGTATTTCAATGACTAATGCCTTCTCTTCAAAAAGTAGAGAGGCTTCACTTTTTATACAAAAGTATTTCTGTTCTAAAGTCAGAGGTTAATTTGAGTACTGAAAATGTGTACACTGCTTTGGCAGCTTAACAGGTACTTTGAGCCATTGTAAACTAATTTGTACTAGCAAGGATAAAAATTACAAGGGGTACTAATCTTCATGCTGAAATCATTAAGATAATTACCACCAACTGTTTTATTATCCAAATATATCAAGGGAAATGTGGTTGCATCCTGGAGCAATAAGTAAAAACTGAGTAGGTATGTACCAATCTGTGCTTTAAATGGCATGTGGAAAAATGCATACTGAAACTGGTACATGTGCCTTGTAGCATTACATAAATTTCCCACTGGTAAACTTAAAAAGTGTGTATATTAAGTGGAATATACTCTCTGCAAGAAGATCCATTGTTTCTCACAATATAACCATGTCAGAATTCTTTTTCTGGTATTTTCCACTCGTTACAGCACTCCCTCTGATTTGGTTTACATCTCTTCCTTGCATCAGATAAGGCTATCATGTGTGTTTATTTTTTATAAGTCAAAATCCCAACACTTTCAAAATCCATTTGTAACACTTTAAAAAAAAATATTTATTTGAGTCTTCTAAGGAAAATGAACAAATCTTAGAGGATTCTCTTTTTTAATCAGTGCTGCAAGTAGGTTTTTGCTTTTCTTCCCTTCATGTTCAACACTAGAAATATTTCCCATTCTCCCAACAGGAATATGTAAATGCCTCCATGAAGTCTTATTAGGCTCCCATAAAATTCAGAAAAGAAATGAAAGTTATTCTGAAGGAACGAGTACTTACTGCTATAATTTACACCAAATCTGTGCCACCACCTTTCCCAGCACAGCTTGAGCAGATAGGTTTACAACCACATATAAATAGTTTCTGGACCTATTTCTTTTATAATAAATAACAAAACAAAGTAACCTTAAATTCCCAAAACATTCTTTTCTAATTTTTAAAGTATCAGGAAAACCTTTAATGAATAAAATAAGGGCTTGTTTTGGTAATGGGATAAATGTTGTTAATAAGCAGTCAACTTTTATTTTTCAGTTATTGTATTATTTCAATATTTTTATATTAAAAATAAAGTGGGGGGGAAGTCTTGAAAACTCACCTGGAATCTATGCAATAGGTATAGGCCAGGAAAAGTAGACTAGGTGAAGTGAGAATCATGAGGAAATAAATCAAAAAAAGAGGCTGTATGCGTAAACTGTATATATTTAAGAAGTGTCTGTTGGGTGTCAGAACCTCGCTATTAGGGCATATGTTCTGCATAGATGGGGATCAGAGGAGGGAGTCCAGTAGTGAAAAACAAATAATAATAAAGAAAACTTTAAACTGTTTAGAATAATTGGAAAAGGGCACTTTTACTTGCCTGTTAATGCTTTCTGCTTACAGAGAACAACTTTCCAAATTGGAAGGATGTATGGCACAAATGAGATCGGAAGGATGTATTGCACGAATGAGCAGTGAACTTATAAGTGTTTTCCCCTGCCCATCAAAGGAAAAATGTCACTTCTCCTTTCAGGCCCATGCCTCCAACACTGTTAGCTCCCCACCAATGAATCACAAAAATGAAAGGCAAGTGATCTGGGGAAAACAACAAATAAAAAAAATACAAATAAAGACGTAATTCCTAGAGGTTTCTTCTTGGTTTGGGCGAGTCAAAGCCACACTTGTATGAGACCCAAATTTCTTCTCTTTTCATAGCCTGCCCTCAGGTAACTATGATTGTGATTTCTTCCCAGGATGGTGTGCTATAGCTTTGCAACATGTGGGAGAGAACTTTTTAAAAAGTGCGTGTGCTTGAATGAGATGCACAATTATATTAATGGCTATGAGTTGTGGCAAAATAGAAATACAACACACATCAAGGCTACCACTGTGCATCTCTAACAGCTGAAGCAGTCAAAGTCAGCCACCCACGTATCTAGAAAATGGAGGCATCCACTGGTTATTATAATGCAGATGTTTTCAACACTACTGTTATTATAATCAGACTTTTTAATGAGTTCCTCTCCTTTCTCCCATACATTTCCTCCGTATCTGAGAAGACGTCCTTCTTATGGGAAGGCCCACTATCATATTAAAAGCTCCCTCACCCCATGAAGCTGTAAAAGCCAGGATGATTATGCCAGCGAAAAAAATCTTCTGTACACGCCGTCATATCCTTAACTGGTGTAAATTGACTTACCGTCATTGACTTTAATGGCCCTATATTTGCAAAACATTTTTGTCAACTGTGAAGCTGAACCACTGTATTAAATTCATTACAATGTGAGCTAACTATCCAGGGACTATATTTATACTTTAGATGATCCTGTGTAAATACACAAGGAAAACATTTCCAGGAAGCTCCCCATTTAGCCTTTTAAAGAGGTCCAATTACTCTGTATTTCATTAAAACTACCTACTCAAAGAATTAAGGAGAGGAAAAATAACCCTTAGGGCTCACGTTTGTGATGTGTCTGCCACAGAGTCACAGGAGATACCTCGAGGTCCTGCTTCATTGTAAAGATGTTTTTGCCTCAGTGAACAGAGTTCAAGCTTTCACTTACACTGAAGAAAGAACATATGATGATCTCACAAATATGTGTAATATTACGATGATCTCACAAATATGTGTAATATTACGAAGCTCAAATGGAGAGTCAGAACAATGACTCCCTGGAGTTTTGGAGAGGAACAGGGAAAACAGAGGTGAGTTTTTTAGATGTGGCTCCTTTCTTGTTTTTATTTCAGCTTTTTGGTTGTAAGGGTTGTGTACAAGTCTAGTGCATTAGACAGAGGTAGGGAAAAAACATGTGTAGTTACAGAAATGTCTGACAGATGGGAAGTGCCCAGGGGATCTGAGGTCAGAGGATAAATGATTGTTCATACATTACCTAGTAAAATAAATAAATAATGACATTTTAGTCTCTAGAAAATCAGTGAAAAGCACACAGGTTGCCAGTTCTGGACAATATATAGATTCCTGAACACAGCTGTTAAGATTTTAGAGATAGTATTGAATGGTCTTTCTATTAAGAAATAAGATATTGGATGCTGCCTAATTTTAACTATGGCGTACAAGTTGGAAATTATAAGAAAATAAAAGCAGTATGGATTTTTACACAGTAATACATTAACTTTCTGGAAAGAATGATGATCCTTTTGAATTACATGACAATTTGGAAATTTCTTAGTTCTTACAGAATGCTTGTGAAACTTAGGCAAAAAAGAGCACGGCGAATGCTTCACGGGGAAGCACTCTAGTCAAATGGATAGCGAAAGAAAACATATGTAAGCCAGATGACCATTTCAGACGTTAAAAACAATTAAAAGCCCTTACGTTAAAAGTAGTCTCTGCAGCATTCTGGACGGTATGGAAAAACCTGAACATGCTGCAAGTCATACTCTATATTGCAAGAGCTGGGCTGTGACTTAAAGTTTCCAAGAACAGTTGACGGTCATAGGTGAAGAACAATATCTTGAAAGAAAGTAATTGAATCAAATTGAAAGTTTAGGTCTTTCTGTGCTTTCTTTTTCAGTTTCGTTTGGATTTTCTCCTCCAGTGTCTCTCTCTGAATGTGGATGACAAGACCTGTATGTGCAGGCACTCTACATAATGTCTGTAAGTAGAGAAGAGAAGGGGGTGGGTTTCACACCAGCACTTGGGCAGTTTTGTCACCCTTGTCAAAGGATGTTAAAAGATGATACAGAAAGTAGTTCCCATTTGGTAGCATAAGAAAAGGCCTGGCAATTTGCTGTGTATGAAAATAGCTGCTGCACACTTTCTAGTTGCAGCCCCAGCCTTTTCTTCAAAAGCTGCTTTCTAGATCTCTAGTAATGCTAGCAATGTTCATTAAATGAGGGTTTGGGGATGCAGTTTCTTGCACGGTAAAGCTTGAAATATATTTGCATGGACTTTTTTTTTTTTCCCTTCACCTAACATCTGACAGCCAAGAGATCTGGGTTTGAGGGAATAAATTTGCCAGATTCCAGTACAGCTGTGAGTTGTTCAGCCAAGATTTCCATAGCCTAGTGGGACTTGTAGGCACTCAACTGGGTAGAACATTTCATGAAAAATATAGCGTTTGACTCCCTAAACCCTAACTGTCCTTATCATGCTGTATTGAATAGGAAAATAGGACAGAACTCAATTTTTCAGTCAGAATTGTAACTGGGTTTGCATGTACAGAAAGGACATTATCTTCACACCAACCTGTGAGTTTATACTCACAGTTTACCTTACACTGAGACATTGGTAATACTCAATATGTTACTGAATGTCCTCACAACACCGCAAAGTAACTAATGCTGTTTACTTCTTGAAGACTTCAGTGTCAAAAATCTGTGGCTTTTTTTAACTCAAATCTTCTAGGAAGCCACAGTGCTCGCAATGTTGAAACCATGCAACTGCAGTGCACAGTCTGCGTACAATTCAGAGATGAAATATCTTCTCTGCTTCCCTCCCATGTCCAAAAATATTTTTGCCCCCGAAACTCCTGCTGTGGTGACTCATCTGTATCATAGAATACAGGAGTGATTTGGTTGCGATGCCCAGGGTTTTCTTAAGCGTGTGTCATATTATTTTTGTCCTTGAAATTTGTGGAAAGAAAAGATTGCTGACCCCGTTCTGATCATGCAAATGTCTAAATATCCTGTTGCCTATGATTCAGAAGCACACTTCTTACTGAAGACACACTACTAGTAACTGCAGGTTATAATTATTTATGTGATCTGGTGGCTTAAGGGAAAACTGGATGGATAACAATTTAAGTATGTTGTCAACCATTTTCTTTATGTAACTGCAGTACCTTTGCATGCAAAATAGCTAGGTAGTGGCATACCAAATTTTATAAAGAAGCTACTCTACTCGATTTGAAAGTATGGTGCATTCCATGCAGTGCTATCCACAGATAGCTTGAAGAAAAAAGAATAAAACAGCCATATTCCTCTCCATTATAGTTGGCACCTGTCCATTTTAACAGAAACATGGGCCTCATGCATGCTATCAAAAGATTTAGCCTGAAAATCTTCAGGATATATTGATATGAAATACTTTTAAGATACTTTCAACTGCATGTGTAATAATTACCATGCAGATATAATACTATAAAATTCAATGGAAAAATTAATACTAATTCCAGATGTGAGGAGTCATCAAATACATGAGTAGTCCTATCAATGTCAGTGTGACTTTTCTTGTAAAAAGGTAAAAATAGGTCTTCAGCCTTTCTTGCCCTTTTTGCAGAAGTAAATTCAACAAGTTGTTAACGAACATTCTGAAAAAATAAAATGTAATTCAAGGTTAAAATTTATTATGAGCTGTATTTCAAGGTATCTTGCAGATATTTTGTCAGGTGGCTGTGACAACATTGTTAACACGTAGATTGTAAAATTAAAAATAGGGGTAAAAAAAGAAGGAATTTTAACTTCCAATAATTTGTGGTTCATAGTATCAGTTACCAAAGCATGAGAATTTTATACAGCCTGTTATAAAAAATGAGCAATTTTTTAAATAATTCTACAAAATAAGCACAGTAAACTACATAAAGGCTGATTTTATATCAGCAACAAAATACTTCTGCTTTGCTAGAAGTATGACAATGCGAAAATTACATTTTACCAATTTTATTTTTTAAAACACAAGTTAAGATGTTAATTTTGCTGAGGTTTCTTAAATGATGAAATGACCTCTGGGATTTTGAACTGTTTGTTTTCTTGACATTTTAAATACCTTTTTAATTGCTGAGAATAACAAAGAAGAGCAAAACCTGCAGATAATATAGCTTATTCTGAGCAAAATCCAGCCTGAAGGCAGGTTTGTCTTTCAAAGAGGGGGGAAAAAACAACAATCAAATGATGCTTTTACTTTACTAAGCTGATTAGAAGCAATTCAAGTGCCTCAAGTGATGTAAAGTTTTACATCTATTGATTAAATTTGCATCTCTTAATTTAGAAATGATCATCCATGTGGAGTGCAGCCTAAACAGCAGAATCTTTCACTACTTAAGTATTGATTTTTAATATGTCAAATGTACTAATTAAAATTGATATTTTGTAGATTGCATTTTAAATATTAATATTTGCTTGAATTTCAACCACTGACATCTATGATATTTTGCAGAATTATATGGGTCATCACGTGTTACTCCAGTAGACAAAGAAAGAAAGCAGAAGTAGGGGGTTTCAGTACAGAAGAAAAAGAAGACTGTGCCACATAACATATAAATGCAGAAAAGATGCAAAAGACTGGACCTAGTTGAATGGAATTGTTCTGCCACTGCATAGTACTGACCGCATCCAGTCTTGATTAGTTCATTTGGTAGTAGAGAGTCATCAATGAATGAGTTGAATGAACTGGCTTCAGGCATTATGTCCCTTAGGGTTGCAGTCTGACAGGGTTGTGCTATATTTTCACCTGTTTTTGTAGTGAGTTAGTGCTCAGCAACACCTGTTTGGAGGGTCTTCCTGGCAGTCTTGGACACATTAATCATTAAAGAATTATTCTACATCAGTTAATCTTGGTGATTTAGGTCTATTTTTCTCAGGACAAAGACAGCATGGCAGATTTTGACTTGCATTTGTACCTTCTTCACAGACCTTTCAGATGTTTTGAGATTTGCAATATTATTCCCTTTTGAAGTACAATTTCACCCTCTCCTTGGAACCAGGGAGTTGGAGTTTTAAGGGGTTTTTTTTTCAGCTGATAGAGCACATTTCAAATTATTTAATTTTGAGTAAATCATTATTGTCCTCATCTAAAGAAGGAAGGTAGTACAATTATCCCAATTTTATAGGAAATCAAATGTACTTAGCTGTCAGGACAACTCAGGTCTCTCCAAGAGTGAGCCCAGTCTATGGAAGCAGACTCTCAAAGAACCATCTAAATGCGTACAGTAAGTTCTCCAAGTATAACTATCTTTTCTAGTCCTTTATCCTGATTATAACTATCTTTTCCAGTCCTTTATCCTGATTCTCTATACAGAAACAATACCCCTGAAATGTATTATATGGATGTGGCATGTTCCCTATAGACAAGGAAAGTTTTAAAGAATAAAATACAAATGAAAGCTGTATAGCATGCGAAATTAAGAAACCTGTTGCTCACCATTATACAAAGGATATATGACAAATAGGATCTATAAAAAAGCATAGATCATTTAATGAAAATGCGAGTGGACATTGGCCGTGTTCATTCTTTACTAGAATCATCCAAAGAATCTCATTGTTATTGAAAGAGTCCTCTGATGGACAGAGAATAAAGACATAAGGGGGTAATGCATTAGTGAACAAATAATAATGTTACAAGGAAAAAGACATAGCAATTTATGTAGAGAACAGGTAAATTGCAAAGCTTATTAGAAAATTAAATACATTCTTTGCCTCACTGTCCTCTGAGCTGTTTGGTGATTTGGTGGCAATGATTTAATGTCCTAATTTAGTGTAAGACGAATTAAGCTTACTTATTTCCATTGACTGTAAAGAGCATCCAGCCAACTAGTTTGAATGTACGTGCCTATATTGCACAAGTCAATACTTGGCAGATGAAATTATCTCCTATAATCCAAACTAATTGAACACAGACCCAAGATCAATCACCAGTTTTGGGAGAGCTCAATAAATACGGAAAAGAAGAAAAGCTGAGCTTCTGCTGCCACTTAGTGAAGGCCTCAGACTACGCTTATCTGCAGGGTGGATGGACAGGTCCTTGGTGTAGCTGTGCAAGCTCAGCATCTGATTATCCTTACGCTGGAAGATCTTGTAGTGATGTCAGCAATGGGCAGACACGGAAAAGGCATTTGTTCTTAAAAAGGTCTGATGTTGCATGCACTATGGGATTTCAGGTGACTCAAGGTGGGCTAGCCAGGGCTATTCTACGAGCATTGGTGTTTCACCTTGCCTTGGATCCACTGGAGAGTCAGATGAGAGCTGACCCGGGTGCTATGCCTTTGACTCTTTGCAAACTTGGACTCTCTAAAATACTATAAGCAAACGGTGATGGTGGACATAACGCTTTAAAGCCATGTTTCTATTGTTGTACATCCTTAAATAGAGTTGCTGTGATCTCAGGTGGACCTCACTGTGCATTTATGTTCTGTTTAAACATATTTTATATTCAAGCAAATAGCAATGTAGTTTTTATTATCACAAAGCACAAAATGGAGAATTTTAGCCAAAAGAGATTCCAACTTCTTTTATATTTAGCCTGAAATGAATCTTTTTTAATGAAAGGGTTTTTCTGAAGGCTTGAAGTTGTTGTGGTTTAACCCCAGCCGGCAACTAAGCACCACACAGCCGCTCGCTCACTCCCCCCACAGTGGGATGGGAGGAGAGGGTATGGGATTCCCATCCCACAGTGGGATGGGAATCAGAAGGGTAAAAATGAGAAAATTTGTGGGTTGAGATAAAGACAGTTTAATAGGGAAAGCAAAACAAACCCATGCAAGCAAAGCAAAACAAGGAATTCATTCACTGCTTCCCGTCGGCAGGCAGGTGTTCAGCCATCTCCAGGAAAGCAGGGCTCCATCACGCGTCACGGTTACTGGGGAAGACAAACGCCATCACTCCGAACGTCCCCCCTTCCTTCTTCTTCCCCCAGCTTTATATGCTGAGCATGACGCCATATGGTGTGGGATATCCCTGTGGTCAGTTGGGGTCAGCTGTCCCGGCTGTTTCCCCTCCCAGCTTCTTGTGCACCCCCAGCCTGCTCGCTGGTGGGGTGGGGTGAGGAGCAGAAAAGGCCTTGACTCTGTGTCAGCACTGCTCAGCAGTAACGAAAACATCCCTGTGTTATCAACACTGTTTCCAGCACAAATCCAAAACACAGCCCCATACTAGCTGCTATGGAGAAAATTAACTCTACCCCAGCCAAAACCAGCACAGAAGTACATATAAGTGAAACATTTCTCCCATCATAACATTCATTATTTTCAATTGGTAATATGCATATTTCATTAAAAAAAAATACATAAGATTCTCAAACTCCTTGATTACTAGGGAATTCTGTGCAAAGAATTTGAGATAATGTTTTCAGGCTTGTCAATAAAGCCTAAACCCCTGCTGCGCTGAAGCTTATATCACAGGCTGCATACACTTTTCTAGCATGAACCAGCAGAATACAACATCATGACCCAGCTCTACCTTCTTGTGTTTAGCACTTACAGAATGAGTCATTTATCCTGTACTAAAAGCACTGAAGGAACAAAAAGCCATAATTGATAACATCATAATAAAATAGAGTTGCAATTAGAGCAAATAACAATCTGTAAGTAATAGAATAGTCACACAGATCACAGGTGTGACTGCTGGCTTGGGAGTAGCATTTGGTTATATGGATGCTTTTGCAGTTATGTGATTAGAGGAAAACATTTTAAAATGCTAACAGCTATATTTGCATGGTTGTTCAGTACCATAAAACACTTTTCTAATTTTTAGAAAAAAACCAAAACCAAATGCATGTATGCTGAGCAGAGAATTTAAGAAGCTGAACATTTTCCCCAAAATTGAATTATGGACGATTAGCAGATAGAACCTGGCAATAGTATCACTGACACGAAGGGGGAAATATTTTCCAAGAAAGCAATATGTTTAGAAAAAGGGAAGAGATTTAGTAGATACAGTAAGGATTCCTTCATTTAAAGCCCACTACATATTTGCACATTATGGGTAATATTCACCTGGTATATCTAATTTGTGATCAATATTTCAGCTGCTCTATGGAAACAGCTTTGGGGTGGTCAAGAAAAAGCAGCAGTGCTTCTGCTTTAGCAGTTCCAGCTCTCTCTAGTCTTATCACCTTGCCAGACAGCAGGAGTTCAGAGATGTCTCCGGGCTTGTATGCTGATAATTTTGCAGGGGAGGTTGAGCGATACAAAAAAAAAACTAGCCTCAAATTACTTTAAAATACACCCAAAGCAGTCTCTTATATTGGCAATGTTTATATCCAATCCTTATTTTAAAATTGCAAAAGATGTGCTTTATATACTAGAGATTGAGAAGAGATACTGTAGATGCAGTTTTGACTCTCCCTTGATGTGGGACTCTCATTTTGATAACAAGATGCCTTAGCCTTCTAACTTTCTGTATCTCTCTCTCACTACTGTATCTTAATTATATTCTCATTTTTTAATCTATGTTTGCATTCTCTTCTCTGTTTTCATTCTCTTCAATTGCATGCAAATATTTGTGTTACCTCGAAGAAGGCAAGGCTTTGATAATTCTGTCTGATAAAGATTTCCTTTTCTCATTATGCTTCTTCTAAAGTCTAACAAACAAGAAGTACTGTCATCTAGCTAGTTACTAGGCCCAAATAAGTTTCAATGCTTAAGCAAACACAGCTGGGAGCATGGTAACTGTGATGGAGAAAAACAAACTCTCCGATATAAATGAAGTCATGTTTCTTGCATCCATTTTAAGTTACTACATTTGAGCCAGTTACAAAATCTCACTTGTAATCATGACAAGCTTTTCTTAATTTTACATTGTTTTAACAGTTTTCAGCTCAGACAACAAGCGAATGATGTAATTACTTAGAGTAGTTGCTTATGTAGACTTAATTCTAGACTATTGCTTTAGGCTGTCTAAACACCTGGAGCAAAATCTTGTTCTGCTAACTTCAAACAATTTAGGGCTGCAGAGCTTAGTGGAAAGGGTGGGTGTATTAAAAGCATTTAAGAGAACGCACAATATGCTTTGAAATACTTGATATCATTGCTGAGAATTTGCTGAGTTTTCATAATTTCTGCATGGATTCTGAAACGGGGACTTTCAGTGGATCCACATTAAAAGCTCACTGTGAACGATAGAGTTGGAAAGTTACCTGAAACAGGAATTATTCTGTGAACTAAGGCTACTCCCTTTCTCATCTCACCAAGCAAAGATGACTGTGAATCCAGTTTTCTTCTTTTCAAAATGTAGGAATTAAAAGTGACACAGGAACACTGTAGGAAGAACATATGTAGGACGCAAGTAAAAAGAATGAGGGTAATTGAATTTTCCTTGAAAAAAGGAAACTGTAAAAAATGAGTTGGAGATCTTGTATAAAGCAATGTACACAAAGTGGGTGGAAAGTGGCAGGTGCTTAGAAAGCAGTGATATTTTAAATGATAGCGGAAAAGCACATGTGCACTTCATTTTTGTTTTCCTTTCAAAGGTGTTCTTGTATTCTTTCTCTGGTTTGTATTTGCAGATCTCCAAAATGACAGTGATTTCTGTGCAGCCTAGGCTTCTCCCAAACTAGAATGATATCTTGAAATAATTTGCATTCATAAATTAAAGTCTCTACCTCACTTGAAGTTTGAGTCAGGTACTTGAGCTCCTGGCACCGCATGGACACAACTGCTGTTCCTAAGCGTGAGCATCTGCAGGTCAGGCTCCCTTCATGTGAAAATCAGCCTTGGGTAAACAAGCAATTCCTTGACTTTCCCTGCCAAGTTTGTTCAATCTTTTTTAAATGATCTTGATTCCCTGCTTACTCTGTGGTTTCCAGAGCACAATTAATTCATTTTTTCTGGGGGGGTGTCTGTTTCTTGCCCGTGGTGATGGGAGGTGGTACAATACAACCCCAGCTTGAGCTGGGTAGGAAGACAAGAGTTCCCAAAGACACCACCTTTGCAGATGGATTTCTTATCTCTTTCTCAGCCTTTTCCTCTCATTTATCCCTCAAGGTCCAAGACTTTACTAAACTTTTTTCTAAATGTGGAAGTTACCAGTGTGCTTCACAACTTGACAGGGCCTTTACCCATTGTAGATGCTTTACCTTTGTAACAGTCTCAAGCCTCTGTGATGCCCAGTGTGTTGATCACAAGGAGGCACTCCCTCCTCTGAAGACCAGCACTCAGCTCCTCAAAAGTGTTTAGATGTTCCCACTGCAATGATGGGAAGTTAATTGCCTTAATCCATCTGGACTCATATGTTGTGCTGTACTGTCCATGTTGAAAATAATAGGACCACATTTTAACAGTATGGTTTTAGGCATGTGTGAAAACCATGGGCAACCCTCCAGGTACTCAGATACAACAGTGACAGAGGCTACATAAGCACTTGCTTAGACAGACAGTTGAACAGATTTCAAAGGCAAGGCCTCCAAAATGTGTCTTTTATAATACGTTGCTGCTTTTTAACAGCTTGTTGGTGATAGATTTTTAAACCTGAAGCATATGAATAATGCAAATAAGAAAATGTTGCACAGTAATGTTGATTCAGTAATACTTTATATGCTCATTAGCTACTGTGCATTATAATTGAACTCTTACATGTGACAGCCACATGAATGCCAAATGAATACATTATGATTAATGCTGTTACAATGAATACCAAATGAAATTTTAATGACTGAACACTTACCATTTACCCGTTGATTCTGTGGCATGCAAAGTTTTGATTCTTTCTAAAAATTGGATTTGAAGCAGTAATATGAATGGCTTGTTGTATTTTAACATAGAACATGCTTAGCTGGTGATAAGTCATTATTCTCCAAAACCCCATGACAATTTTGTTGACTGTTTAAAAAAAGCAACAGGTACAGAAAATGTTTTCCTAGAAATTGATAATGAATGAAGGATTATTCACTTGCACTTCTTATAAGATTCACTCAGCAGTGATCCATGGGTACTAACCAGACATCACAAGGAAAGGGAAATGGGGATGACTGCTAAAATAATAAGTCATTTTTCTTTTTGCAAACCATGGCTCTGGAGTGATGAAAAATAGAATTAAAATGCTTTATTGTTGTCAGGGTTGGATTAAATACTACTTGAATAAACAAACAAAATGTTCACACTTTAAATACAAACTTTGTTCTTTATTCAAGTGAGCAATGCTTCCACCAGGTTTCTTAGCCTTCAGGCACTATTTATCTGCAGGGAGCAGTTGTCATTAATGCTACCTTATTACCTTGCATGCATAGTAATTTGTTTTATAAATGGCCCTACAGAAATGAATGGACCTACTCAGGGAAGTGTTTACTGATGACTGCAAGAGTTCTACAGCCAGGTCTGTGCTGAAACACCACCCCGTCTAACAAAAATCCCTTGGTGCAAAGGGTAAATCCTCAGACTTCAGACTTCTTTGTATTTCACAGAGATGCAACTAAAACTAAAACCGCATCTACTGTGCTTCTGGAGGACAGAAAGGGCCTGGACGACACAAGGCGGGACTGTGTTAACACTTGGAGATACTTATGTAGAGTCTTTTTTGCTGGGCTTTCATGAGCTACACTAAATGTCCTGTGAGCCACAGGCCCATGGACTAGTTGATCTCTTCTGACCCAGGCTGTATGAACTTCAAAAAAAAAAAAAGAACACAGGTTTGCTCCTGAGTTCACTAACACCAAGCTGTCACTCCTTATCTTTTACTTATCTTGGAATTCAATCTCTAAATTGGTATTAAAAAATATAGTGTTTGTCTGTTTATGTTTATTGCAAGAGACTATAAAAAGTAAAATTATATGAGCAAGAATAAGCAGGTTGCTAGCCAGGTATTCTGTGAGAAACTGCTGTAAATTAGGAAGAAAGTTGTGTTCCATAAATAACTGACTAACTGCAGAGAACAAGAATGCCACTTCTCATGGCAGCAGCAGAAATGCAGGGTGATAACAAGAGAGGAAAGAACTACCGGAGTTCTCAGGCAAAAGAAATGAAAGGTCAGACCTGGCTGCTTCTGTGCATTCCCCTTTCCTCCCCTGCCTTCCCCCTTCCCCCCTGCAGACCCACTCAGGGCTTGTTCTGTGGTACAAAATACTCAGGTGGGTGGGGATGAAGGCAGTTTTTGCCCATGTTTGCTTTAGACACTGTGTGAATTTTAACCCCAAATGAAAGAAAGCACTTTGTGTTTCAGCCTATGAGGCTTTCAAAGTGTAATGTTTCTAACATTTTTTTGCCCTCACTTCCCTTAATATGCTATCTGAATTGCATCTCCAGTGTGATATAACTTTGATAGTTTTTCTGTTTTTCTCATTCCCTATCATATTCAATTTTCTCTGAGAGTTTTTTCCATCATCCAAAATACTAATTCCTGATGTTTTGTTTCCATGGCCAATGTAAGCTATGTAAGACCTCAAATTAGGTTATTTTCTTGAAAAAGTAAAATAAAGATTTAGGTTCCTCCAAATGAAGTTCATCCTAACAGGAATGTTCATGACACAGATGGGTCAAAGTGAGTCTGGTTCACAGGAATTAAATGAGTAGACCCAAATCAGGAGGTACTCTTGTGATCCTGCCTACACAGAATAAAATCATAGTCTCATTTTCACTCACCGCAATAAATATCTAGTTCCATCAGATAATGCATGTTAACTGCAGATTGAGCCTTTTTACAGACAGCACGCAAGAAATTGGTCTGAGGAAACTGCATTCTGAACAGCAAGACGGAGACAGTCAGACCTGACAGAACTGTTTTACAAAGGTGAGGACTTGAGGTGCAAATACTTTGCACGAGGTCACAAAATCTGTCTGCTGCTGAGCCAGATCTTGCCCTCCCCAGACCTTGTCCCGTGTCTTATGCATAAAATCACCACTCTTTTCTTATGTCAACTCCAGGCATTTTTTCTAACACAGTTAAATTTAATCTCTGCTCTATGCTGCAGTGTTTCGGAAAACTGCAGTTACGGATGGGCCCAAAGATATGTGAAAGGTGCATACCCTGGGTAAATTTGGAAAGAGCAACCTTTATTTATACATACCAGCAAGTGCTTGTAAACTTCCCCTGCAGAGTTATTTTGGTCTGCTAGCATAAATTTGTCAGCTGCTGAGAGATATTTCTGTCAGCTGAGAGGAGGATGCTTTTCTGGGCTGGATTGACACAGGCGCAGATCAGTGGGCTTCCCACTTTGGGGGCTCCTAGGGACAGGCGACCTCCCAGCATCATCAGGGCTCCTCTCTCAGGTCTGGATTTTGGGCTGCTGGTCAGTAAATGCCGGCAGCGCAGCCCTGAGAGAAGCACAACAGGTCAAAGATGGGTATATTATTTTCTGGTTTAGTTTTGTTTTCATAGAGGGATGAAGCGATTAAAAGATCAGTGGAGCTACCCTGAATTTTTGTTTTTATACTACGCTCACTTCCCCAGACAGAGTGCCTATGCCTTTTCAGGGGCTTATAGACACTTAACGAATGCTCTTAGGATTGTCTTCCACTTTTCTCCTATGCCACGTGCTCTTATTGTGCTCTTTTAACTTTCAAACATTATTTAAAATACTATTGGCTTGGACATCTTGTTAGGTCTCTATTAGTAACATCTGTTTCATATTTCAAGTTTTTTCTCTTAAAAGGTGATGATGTTTCACCCTATGGTGAACCTGTGCGTCTCCTGGCAAACAAGAAGAGATCTAAGTAAATCAGCCAGACAAATCTTGGGTATTCTTTGTTGCATCTAATGGTGCTATTGGTTTGCTGTTTGGTTTTGGTTGGGGTTTTTTTTGAGAAAGAAGGAGCTGGCTCTGCTATCATAATTTGCAATATTGATTCAGAAATTAGCACCCCTGTTAATCTTTAAGTTCCATACTATAATTTTTCCTGTTAGTCTATATAGAAGGAACTCAATATTAATTTTCAAAACTTTCACTATGCTGTATAGAAATGATGAGAGATTTTAACTTAGAGTGTACAATAATATCCACTTAAACGTACTACCTCTTGTAGACCTCATTTGTGAAAGCTTCTCTTCTGAGATTGTATTTTTCAACGTTTTCTCTTGTGTGACAATTATGTCTCGGTTAAGTATGTGGAAATACACATAAGCTGCTTTTGAGGAAGGGGCAGGAGAGAAATGCGCATTGCTCTTCATTAATGAATGGCTGTACCTTGCTATGGGTAAAAGAAAGACCTTTTCTGCATTCCAGGTTACAAGTGTGGGGAGGAGTAGCTCACTCCATTCCTCTTCTAAGCTCAGGAGTTATCGTAGCTTTCTGTACACAGGGATGAGTGAGCTCCTGGGAGCTAATAAGAACCCATTTTGTGCAGACGAGTGGTAAGAGATGGATGAAGAAGAAGAATGAGCAGAAGCATAATTCACCAGCGTACCTGATGGCATAATGACATTGATGCTTCTTGGCTTATATATCACCCCAGGTGCAGATATGTGTCACTTCACTTCTGTCCAGCGCAATGGAGAGTCCGTGAGGGATATTATGACTTTTTAAGTCACTGTCTCTCAGCCAGGTTGCTTTGGGGGCAATGCAATTACGTGCTTTTCCACCTATGGGCTTGATAGCACACTGACACTCCCGCCCTCAGCTAGAAGAGAGATCAGTTAAGGATGACAGTGTTGCATGAACAGTTAAGTTAGTCCTGTATCTTGTCTGTCCTGCGGTGCTGTATCAGCTTCACCTCCGCCAGAGAGGAGCCTGTGAGCCCCTGTGGCTGATGCTACCTTTCTCAAATTGCTGTGATGCAGATGTCAAATACCCAGTACCTCCTACAAGGCATAAATCTAGATTTTTCTCTCGTGTCACAAGCATGCAGATCTAGTCTGTTCTTTCCAAATGTGGCAGACGAAAATCTTGTCTAGATACTGAACATGAAGCTGTTGACAAGTTAGAAGGGCACTTTGAATTTTAGATAGTCTTAGAAGATCTTAAATGTTCCCTAGGGGTCTGACCTTGTGTTCCTTACCCCTGTAAATCTTTTTTTTTTTTTTTTTTTTTTTCCTCCTAATGGACCCATGTGGAACTATGCCTAGGGACAATGCACATGACTAAGAGTTGCAGGACCAAGACTGTATTTTTTGTGACACAATGTAATGCTGCCAGTAGGCCACATCAACACATATAAGAAATGGAAATTCCTGATGTATATTGAGCATTGAATTTTCACAGTAAATCAGCAAGTCTAAATAAAGTCAGATCTCAATTACCCACACAAGATGCACTCTTGTTGATGTTATTCAGAACATGCATTTTATTGCCTTGCAAACATCCAAAAGGAATTCAGTTTTCAACAGCTTTAGGCTTTGGTATGGCATAATGGCTTAGTTTTGTAACAACAAGCTGAAATATTGACTGTCACGGAATTGACTGTCAAACCGAACTTTGTGGGTGTTGTTTTGTTTACAAATTAAAACTGTCATCTCGTTTTCAGCTCTGCATATAATACCTGTGTTCTGAGAAATACGTAGTTTGAAAACCGTGTACTGCAACATGAAAAAGAGTGCTCCTATATACTGTGATTAAATGTAGGACTAAAAAACCACAAGTGCAAGCCACATGGGACAGGGTGGCTTATCTGCAATATAAGGCATTTCTTCTACCTTTGATGTCTGGGCATGAAAAGAAAGTGGCACTGAAGTATAATTTTAAAATAATCTAAACATAACAGACAACAGCATTGTTTGAATATGTGATTAATTCTGCTGCAAATCTCTAGTATTAACAAATAGACCCTTTTAAATATCTCAAGAACGCAGTCGCATGGGCAGCTCTTGGAAACAAGGTACAAGTGCTATTCTTCCATTGCAACTCCTGGAACATCAGTTGTGATGTAATATATGAGTCTCAAAAAGTAAATACAAAGCTGATTTATGTCGTGTAGTTGAGCTTTTATTTATGGAAAGTATTAGAAAGCTGACGATAAAAATACTCATACGTATATGAAAGGCCACTGATACAAATGGAAGTTTCGCTTGTTTTGAGGAACAATCACTGAATAAAATTTCATTCTTTCTCCCTGAAATGAGACTTAATTTGGTTTGTATTACATATCATTTATATACAATTATGCTTCATTCAAATATAGGTCCAGCTTGATTGATAGTCCCTTACTGATAAAGGCTATAAGAGCACTCTTTAAAATTTCAGTCTATAGCAGTGTATCAAATAAGGTATGACTTTTATGTCCATTGCTTCAGGAGGATATTTAAAAAACAGACATCAGAAACAGATGTGATTTTTGACTGGTGTTTTAACTGAATATTTTACACCCTTGTGCATCTCTTCTCTATAACATTAGAAATAAATGTATCTTTTTCCCAGTCACTGACTGCACTGGTGTATCAAACAGCAGTATCTAGAGAGGGGGCAGTGCCAATGGAGGAGGGTGACTTCTGTTGCTTACTTCAGGTTTAGCCTGGGACCAACATATTTTTTCTTCTACAACACTGTCTAGTTTGATCTGTGTCATTATTGGGGATTACTAGGAAGAACATAAATACTTGTGCTCCAGCAAGCTGACAGGTCCCCAGCTCATGGTATTAATCATGGACAGTTCTCTAGCACTGTACCATAGTTTTCCAAAGCAGGTTTCTTGAGCAGATATAATATACCGAAAAAAGATGCAGAAACATATGGTAATCTTATCAAATGCCTACGCTTATGGTTACAGGAGGAAAGGCATTTTTAGAGGAGAGGATACTGGAAGGCAATGGTTTATTGCACATCATCAGCTTGAGCCATCTCATTTTTTCCACAGTAGGAAATTTGATCTAGAGCATATGGTGAGTTCACATGCAAAAGCATGATAGACTTAAAATGGCAGTTCTTAATTAGCACCTTATTAGTGTTCAGGTGCTAGCCATGTTTGGCAACAGCATGAAATATATGGCCTAGATTTTTGCATTCAGAATGGAATTACACCTGTTTAAACACATTTTGCTACCTAAATTGGGATTGATTTTACCAATGACGGGTAGAGGATAGCACAGAGCTTTTGCAATGCTAAATTACATTATACTTTTGAAATCCTTGAACTATCTTTTGGACTGCTGGAAACTAAACCAAAAATCTATGTCAATGTTCTACAAATGTTCTGCAGGCTGCACTTGCTTTTTCCACACATAAATTTTAGACAAAATATCTAAACTTGCCAGAAGTTTGACAAAGATAATTGCAGAACTGTTGCTAAGCGTTCTCTATAAGCAATCTGTATTCAGTTTACAGACAGTTACAATTAGAGAGTAAAATGGGAAAATGACTTCTAGTTAGATGCTTGAAATAAAATCAACGTTAGAAAAAAATTATCAAAACAAAGATTATGTTACTTCTGATTTAGGCCTGTCATATGTACATCACAGATTAAGAATTATAGGATGAGTAGGGATGGAGGAAAAGCTATTACCTTACAAAAGAGGCCCTGAAAGACCAGAAAGGTAGTATTGTTAATGACAAAAAAAGCCTTGGTTTGCCTGAACGGTTTACCTGCTAGGCATCTCTAGATTGCTCATCTAAACCATTTCACAAGGTAAACTCTAACTTTCCATTTGACATTTAAAAAAATATAAATCACTGTTAACAAAATTGTTGTAAACAAAAGCGGCAGGAGATCAGTCTGTCCAGTGGCAGATAACAAGTACCTAAGGTTTACTATGTAGTAACCATAGTAACCATTGGAAGACTAGTTCCACCAGAAAACAGAAAATTATATTCTCGCTGAGTGAAAGTGTTGCACACAAACTTCCAACACACTGTTTTGGGGAGTTGATTGCTGTACTTGCCTGTCCATTTAAACCTAAAAACCTAAGGCATTTAGCAGTCTTTTGCTTAGCCAGAATGTCTTCAGTTAGGTAGGGTAGGGTGGGGTCATTAGTTGCAAACCTTGTAGATGACTCTTTAGGAAGTAGAGGATGATTTAAAACACCTGGGCTGCCTGAAAGCCAAGCCCACCTAATTATTATAGGCCCTTTCTGCCGAGTACTGGTTGATCTGCATAGAACACAGAAGCTGATGCGAAGAGACAGAAAAAAGGATGCACAAGGCCATCAGAAATTGTAAGTTCTTCTTTGACTGGCTGAATAATATAAGGTGGTTTCCAGTCATTTGCATATGGTAAAGTACATTGATAGAGGGAACAAAAAACAAACAAAAAAAGGCACTCTCTTTGTTAGTAGCAATGTCTGGTAGGATGTTTTCAGTTTGCCTAGAGCCAGTCCCTAACTGAATTTTCAGAAACATATAACGTGAGGTAAGGTACATGTTCAAATCAATACTAATAGTCTTTCTTACTTGTTTAATGCCTGGAACAGAGTAAAAGCAAAGTTGGAAAAAAAAACCCCAAACCTGTGATAAATGATGTATCTGGCTATTGTTTTTTCTTTCTGTGGTCAAATTCATGTGAACAAATGTTACCTGTTTTTTCTGGGGAGGAATATTCACTGATATTGGCAATTTTTGTTTAATTCTGTGGGTGGCTATAAATAGTTGTGTTCAGGTTTGAAAGTTCTGTGGGTTTTTTTTTTATTTTTCGTGACAATACCGGTCACATAACATCACTTAAGTTCCTTAAATGAATAAATTTAAGGAATACGAGCACTTCTAGCACAAGCTGTTGCCCAAAATGGCAGCTTGAGCAAGCAAAGAGAGTGTTATAGAGATGAACTGATTTAAAAAAAAAAAAAGTGTTTTTACATTTAGAGGCTTGAATATTCACCCAAAATGAACACAGAGGTTGCGTGTTTTTTCATTAGTTTTACTAGAAAGTAGTGTGCCTAAGCAAATTAGTTAAAGCTGTTTAGAGAACTAAATGTGACTGTGGGAGGATAATTTTAGTGTCTAAGCTCACGCAGGCATGCCAAGCTAATTTTATTCTCCCTTTTCCCTTTTTAGCTCAATGTATTTATATAAAACCAAGATAACTTACGTTCCCCCTTTATAAATATATATATAGGGAGAGTGGTGTATATATATTGTGTATTTATACATATAGAAATATTTGTATAGATATAAACCATCAGCTGTAATACTAAAATACAGTAAAATATCTAAAATATACATATTTATTGGAGGGGGGAACAAAAATAAATGTCAATTTGAACTGTGGATTTCTTTCTTTTGGATGTTGTGTATTTGGTAACACCTCTAACTTTCTATCAATCTCTTTTAGCATATTTAAGGAGTAAACCAAAAGAAATCAGTTATGTGTTCTGACTCGGATCGTCATACGATATGCATTGATAAGTTCTCCATTTGAGTAACTTATGTATTATTACTTGTGTTATGACAGAAGCTACAGGGTGTTTTGTTTTATTTTAAATTTCAAGGCCCTGTTATGGTAAACGTTGCCTCTGTGTGATATGGGAGAATTGAGGATAATCTATTCCCTATGAGTAGGAAAGAAAGGAATTACAATGCATTTAATGGACATTGTCAATTTTCAGATCCTGGCAGTTATCAGAGGTTTGGTCTGAAAAGGAGAAGAAGATATGAAAGGACAGGATTAAAAAAAAAAAAAAACTTTTTTCTTATCATTTTTTCAGCTAACTATAACCAACTTTTTATTTGCTCTTTTCTCTGGAAGACTTATCTGAGCTTTTGTCATTTTTAGTGTTCTCCCACCCCTCCAAAATAAGAATCATCACTTCTGGTATCATTGCTAGAACATAACAGTACAGGAACCATAAAGACAAAATCTGTCTAAGGAGGTAGTCATTAAATGATCGTTACTTTCTTGCTAAAAAGGGGGATAGTGACTTTGAATGTAAGTTGCAGGATATGAGTATGCCATACAAAAACAGGCTATACAAAGGAAGAAACTACCAGCAGAAAACTTCATTGCACAGCATAGATTGTGCATTTTGATATTTTTTCCAATGAACTTATAGACAAAGGTTTTATTATTTAGTCATCTCTGTCAGAAACCATTGCTTCTGTAAGAAAGCAAATGTTTCATTAGGCTGATGTGTGCACTTGTAAGAAAAAGATGGTATTGCAGCTTTACTTCTAATAGCGATATCCTGTTATTTACTTAATACTGTTTCATATAGAAAAAAGCTTTTTCTTTCTCTGTGTGTTATCAAGAGTTGTATTTCTCAGAAAGTGAGTATAGAGCCTTATGGACATTTAGCCACAAAGACTGGCTGCTATATAGCATTTAATCAGAGTAGCAGCAAAACTGTATGTGAGGCTGTAAGCGAACTTGCAATATCTACAGACACAGCAAAACAAGTTAAGGACAAAACAAGGTCTGATCAAGTACAACTTCACCCTCTGCTCTTGATTTCTCTTTCTACTGTTGAATGAAGTAAAAAGCAGATTTTTATTTGAATATTTTGCTAACTGTTTTTACATTTAAGTTGTAACAGTTAACATAATCATATCTTTGCACCATCAAGAGCTTTATTATTTATATATACACCTGCAATAGGTGCATGTGCATGTAAACAGATGAGTGGGGGCTCACAAGCCTGTATGACCACATAAAACAAGGACCAAGACCACAGCCATCACCTCTCTGCAATACAGTGCATAAACAGGGTACTATCTGCAAGTCTCTCCCTGCAGTTTGTGATCGCCTCTCCCATTTTCCACATGCCGTGTTTCGTGGTCTGGCTCCCTGTGGGGCTGCATGAGTGGCGAGGGGAGGGCTGTGGCGGTAGGAGGTGCAAGGACAAGACTTGCTCTTCTGGTGGTGGTGCGATGGGTTTGTTTAAAATCATCTTGGGACTGCAGCTTGAAAGCAGCCACAAGAGAGGCCTTTCATTCTTTCCTTGGTGAGAGGTTTGGATTGCATAAACACAGCCATAATGGCTTTGTATAATATTGTGTGACAGTATTAAGAATTTGATTTCTAAAGTTTAAGTAGATGTTGTTTGTGATGGAGAAAATTCAGTCACAGCATACAGACACTGTCCTTACAGCTGTTCCTGGTTTATGTCCTTGAAGAGTTTGAAGAGGAGGTTAAACTTCATTAAATGTAAAGAATTAGATGAGAAGTATGTGAGGAATCTGCTGAATTACTTTGCTACCTGCAAAGCTGTATTTTCATCTAAAGCGTCTCTTTGTGTTAGGCATACGTACATGCTAGCAGTAGACTCACTAAGGTAGAAGGACGCTGGTTGCTCCTGGAACAAGGAGGCAGTAGAGGGAAGAGAGTAACAGCCCTCAGCACAACATGAGGAAAATAGGAAAACAATCAGGCTGTAGTGATGGGTGATTTCAGTTTCCCAGTATGAACTGGGAAAACTGAAAAGCACGGCACAATGAAAAATAAAATTATAGAAGAAATAAAGAGGTATTGACCTGCCGTGTCAGAATCCTAATAGGACTTGTCCTGTCCAATCTCAGCAAAAATGTACGGTTAGTAGATTAGAAACAGCAGAGCTACTTGGTTCAGGTGACCCCATGATTAAATTCAATATAACTTAGAACACTAAGCCAAATATATCAAAACCACAATATGAATTCTCAAAGGTCTACTTTAAAGGTATATGGAAAAAACCTGTGGAAAATGGGTAAAGAAACAATAATGGAAGATATTTCTGGTGAAGAATAAAGGTTTTTCTGACATTGCCAAGATGCAGTTTTTGGGGAAAAGGAAGGTAATGATGTGATTGTGGGGAATTAATCCCTACAGTTTGACTGTTGTACTTTCTTTAAACTCTTAATTTAATAAATGTGTTCCATTACTGAATTTCTGCTAAAATTATTGTGAGAGCGCCATAGCTATAGCCATACCTGGGAGAGTGGGGACAGCAGTCATTGTCTATTCATATCCATCTGATAACCATAGGAGGCTTGCTTGGGAGGTGGGTATTCCTCCATTAAGTGATTTAACCTCAGTCCTTGACTACGGCAGGGGACAGCCTTTGTAAAGGTCTCTGTTTTACTGTTCTGGCAACACAGAAAAAAGGTAAACATATAGGAATCAAGCTGGAGAGGAGTTGGTGCTTCTAGAGATGCACTGGACATGGAGTGGTTATGCAGCTGTGGTCTTAATGCATTTGCACTATGTCTCTGCTAAAATGAAATTATCAGCGTAGATGTTTGAACCGTCTCTGGTTAAGTTTTAAACTTAGTACTCTATGTTAAGTGATTCTGTCTTAAAAGTAGACATGTGGTTGTACTTGTTCAAATAATTTCAATTTTCTTGGTTTTCTTTGCCCCTGTAATTCAAACACATAATTTGCCCCTGTAATTCAAACACGTAATTGGACCAAATATTCCAACAATGATTTAAAATAAAAGGAGACTCTAGTGTGAATTTTATGACAAGAATAGATGCAGTGGCAAACTGTATCATTGTAGAAGATACTACAGGGTGCTGTGATCTGAGAAGCTATGTACAGGAGCATAGTGCAGCAGTTTTATGGTGCCTGAACTGCAGTTGTGTGCCCTTTACTGGACTGGCCATATTTGTCTGTGGTTGCTCAAGCTTCAGTCTGCTCCTCCAGACACACTGATGATAATTCATTTAATCTCAAGATAGTGGTTTTTTGAGTGATATATAATGTAACATGCTTGCACCATCTCTCAATTTTTACATTTATATGATCATTTGTGTAAACAGGAAATACCATGGAGATTCATGAATAATTAAAAAAACCACTAACCAAGTAGTCAGTGTATTTTTAGCACTTACAGTCTTTTTAAATTTACTTTTTATGCATGATTAAGAACTTCTTATTCTCAAAAAATGTCTCTAGGGCATCAGTGCTCTGAGTGTTAATGTAAGGAAAACTACTTTCATTTAAAATGTTTATTCTGCTCTTTCAATACTGCTTTGAATTGAAGAGTCACCAACTCAGGGAGGAAAAAAGACAAAATTCTGTAGTTTAGATGATCAATCAAGCAATTAAAAAAAAGCAAGTTATGATAGCACCTTTACAAAGGATTATCCACAAAACCAGTTCATCAACTAGTATAAACTGGTGTAGTTATCATTGATTTCTCTAGAATAATTATTTGTACTAGGTAAACACCTGACCCACATTGAATAGCTACAAGTAGAGTAATGGCTGAAATATTTATCATCTAATTTGTAGTAATGAAGAAAATGCATCTTAACTTCCCCTGAAATAACATGCAATTTATTAGTTTTCTGTATTTTGTGAATTTATCACTCACTTCTTCATATAACTAAAGGAAAGGAAACAAATTGTGGTTAATTTACTCGTATTTACAGGAAAATGTAAGAAAGAGAGAATTTTAAATAGTAAAAAATCAGCATTATTTTGACCTGACAAACGAAATAATAATTTTAGAATGAAAATGTTAAATAACTGTAAAATAACTTTAATTACACAATATAAAAAGTATTCCTAAAGGAATCTAAATGCTGCAGTGGTCTTGTCGTTATTAGTGTTTAAAAAAACCCTAAAGATTAACAATACGTCAAACTTCATGCAATATAAAGCCCATTGAAAAGACATGTATCTTTCTTTGCTCCTTGCCTCCACCGCCCTGATTCAATGAGGAAAAACTAATCTGAGCTCTAGTGGAAAACTAGCTGGAGGAAAAAAAAATGCTCAGAATGCTTAAAATTCAGATAAAACCTTCTCAACCTCTTCCCACTTTAACAAACTGTTATGTCATGTAGAAAAGACAAAACTAGTCATAACTTATCGTAAGTGGGAAGAACTGCAGAATGACTATGTGCAAAAAAAATTGTTACTGATCCTAATATTTGCAAAGCCAATATTTTTGTAATTCGCATCTGATATATGTAATTTAAACAAAACCAGCATTTTCCCATCAGCATTTTTTAACTTTTTAACTGTAAAATAGCACACCAATTATCACAAGACTGGTAAATGCTTTGAAGCATTCAGATTCTGCTGTGAGACTCCCATTTATGACCAAGATAAAATAAGTTTCACAGATTATAAAACTCCCTGTTGCCTCCTTATAGCTTGTCCCACATTTCAATGAGTGTGGGCTGTGGGTTTCTTTGTTTTTTGGGTTTTTTTTATATTTTTTTCCCCAGATGGCAGTGTCTCATGTAATTTCATATTTAATTTTTTTCCTTAATCCATATTACCTAGTACCTAACAGCTTCCATTTGCCCAGGACAAGTTGTGCTCGCTGCCAAAAAACCACAGAACTTGACTTCTACAAGAAATAAATGGAAATAATAATAATAATTAAAAAAAAAAAAGTGGAAAGAGAAGGGAGGAGTTAAACAGCTGTTTAGGAATTAAGTGGGAGGAGGAGGTGTCTGTACACTAGAACATAATGAAAAATGCTATGTTATGTTATTATGTTATGACATGATGTCAAAATAAAATGTTCATCTCATTTCTAAACCAGCTGTAGTACATAGTCTACATAGTAGTAGTGAGACTATTCTTGTGCATCAATCTGCTTGAACATCTGAACTACCAATTAGTAGCCAGGGATCTGGGTCCTGCCTCTTCTTTTCCCCTCTCTTTTCCTATATCTAGCAAAAGGATTATCTTGTGGGCAGCGGTAGCGTGGTGGGGAGTGAAACTTAAGCACTGTTTCATCACTTGCTGCGTGTTGATCTGCTTGTGGCCTTTGCATCATTTCAGGCTCCATTGTTTTGCATTACTCAGAGTTATTACTTTTACAGTCTCACCTAAAACCCCATTCCTATCTTTCAAAATTAGGGGGCGACAATGGCAAGGGAAAAGGACAAATATGCCTAGTGTAAAACACTATCTTTATAACTTTAATGGGTTCTGCCCATCTATATTTGTTACTTGAATTATCAGTTCTTTTTCCTGGACTGTCTGTAAGCCTTTCAAAGAAGGAAGGGTTGCCTTCTGGTAAGGGCTTGGTTCAGACCAGACCTTCCCTTCTTTTTAAGGTTTTGATATGTTCTTGTTTCTCATCAGACATTTCAAAATCATTCAAAAATTATTTGAAAAATAAAAGGAATAGAAAAAGCACTTTATTAGCAAAATTCACTGTTTTCTGTAGACTAGTTGAGTATAAGGGTATGAACTGGGATCTTCCGATTCTTGATAAATGCCCTGCTGGGAAGGTTATTGTCCAGTCTGGAATGGTTCTCATTGTCACTGACCAGAAATGCTGTCCTGCACCTAAGAGTTGTGGATCAAAAGCGTTGGAGGACTGCTTTGTGTTAAATCTATTTTTTATATCAGGGTTTTCAAAGCAGTCTTTGGGAGCTAGTTCTGCTCATTTCATTGAGATTATAGGTTATGGCAGAATAATTCTAATGCATGTCTGAAACTTACAGCTTTTTTTAATGTCAAAATAAATATCTGGATTTAAAAAGAAGAATCTGCCTCAGATACTGTTTTTGGGATCCTGGCAAGTGTTCATAAGGACGTACATGACAGAGTATTTGTTCTGTAGCTCACAGAACGGGTTGAGAGGTTCTCCACTTGTTCAATTTGCAGATTAACATCTAGATCAGCTAAAGGACAATATTTTCTGAGTGTTACATCTGCAGTTTGCACTAAACATATGTAATGCCATATGGTCACCGAAGGGTTATGGACCTTTTTTTATTAGTAAAACTACCAGAGCTAATATTATGTATGAAGTAGTATATACTGTGCACTCTTATGCCACCAAAATAGAAAAAAAAAAACCCAAAGCAAAATTTTAAAAATAAGTTGAAAAAAGCAACACCCCTCCCCCTCTCTTACTACTGTTTGTGTATAGAGGTGTGTGCAGTGGCTATAAAGAATCCTGTGGAGACAGTCAGATTAGACCTGTAAAACATATAGCTGTATTCTGTATATACTGGCAGCTACAAAACTAAATACTCATGGTTTTACCCTGCATAGCAAATTAACGTGCTGATTTCTGGGTATTTCTTCTTAATAGCTCTTTGGGCAGAGTGGGGAAGAAGATGGGCAGTAATGCACTGTCAGAGGACAAGCGGGCTCTCTACAGAGTGTAATCTTAACAAGCATTGTCTGGGTCTCTCTTGATCACATTATCTGTTACTATCTCACGTTATCTGTTACTATTTTTGTAGTGCTGATATTTAGTACCCATTCATTTCATATAGAACTCATGTGAATAAGCTTTTGAGTATACAATGATGAAATACCAGAGAATACTAATTTTCATAACAAATTCCATCTTAGGGAGAAATGTCCACAGACCTATGCATTATACGATATAGGCTTTGGATTGCTGGCCAATGTTAGCCTTACAGGATCATATCATCACATGTATTAAGAACAGGACAGAACAATTTGAATCATAAAATGCAGTCCTTGGGTACACCTATACGATGAATATTTAAGGCCTAAATTCATCCTGAAGGAATTGAGCACACAGGTATGTTTGGGTAGCCCTCAAATTTGCACGTATGCCTTTTATGAGCAATTCTGCATGCCCAGGCAATGTACCAATATTTTCTGCTAGCAAAAGGGTAAAGCTGGCAGCAGTTGTCCCATCTTTAATGAGCTTCTCATTTTACATCTGTTGTGCCCAGCTGCAGTCCCGTTTTTCAAGAAATCAATTTATCTTCTCGACTTCCTCCTCCCCAATCCTGCCCCCCTCCCCTTTATACTACAGTCTCTCTTGAGCAATCTTCATGTCCTCAGCTATGACCATGGACATCCTAGATATCCCTCAAGTCAGGGAAAAGGCTTAGTGATGTGGTTATCTCACCAGCCCCATCACATTTAGCCAGAGCAGTCCCAAATACATACATAACCCTTTCCGCCAGCGTGTTAGAAAGCACCACAAGGCAGCACCAGTAACTGCATGTTTTATGAACAATGAATATAAACAATGAGTTTATATTTTAGTACCTTTTAAAGCCAGCCTGTATCCTGATGTCGTTGGGCACCATTTTCGGTAGGGCCACAGCACCCTGCCAGCCGCTACGATATGAGATGTGATCCTGGTGGGTGCTGTGGTCTCAGGCGCTGCTGCAGGGCTTGATCCAATATGTATCACCAACACAGGTGTCTGCTCTGACCCTGAACTTGATACCAGACCAAAATCACCTCCCAAAGTTTCCCAGTCAAGGACTTCAAATTCCCCTGTTTTCCTACTTCAAATCTGTCTCTCTTTCAGAAAGTGCCACAGAATGTAACAACCACCTCTGCCCCCAGACCCCGCAGAGCTCAACTCACCCTTTGTAATGCCAGGCCCTCTGCACTGAAATAACTTCTTTTTCTGTTATGGCTTTTTTTGTGTGTTGGTTTGTTTTAAATCTGAACAGAAATCTGTGTGAGTTGTCTCTTAATAACAAACTTGGTTACTCATAGGTAGGTAGGAGGACACTTAAGTTGCCTAAGTATAGGTCCCTACAGGTACTAAATTTGGCTGAAGGTAGGGTGTCTGTCTCTTTCATAAACACCTAAAGTCAGCTCTCTGCCAATGTTAGAATGGTAACTCTAACCATAAATTCAATATAATTCACTGTGCACATCTACTCCAAAACACTGACCAGGATACTATAGCAAGCTTGAGACTTTTAATTTGGAAGAAAAGAGCCAGGAACTATGTGGCAAGAAACCAAAATAATTTCCAGAATCTTAGACTCCTGAAAATATTTTCTGAAATGGGGCTGAAAACTGCTGGTTTGTTGGGTTTTTTGGAATGTTGGAGTTATTTAGCAAAGGTTTTCCTGTGTTTATAATACTCTAGGGGAATTAACAGCATTCAAAGATCTTTACATCTACAGTGCTAGACACAGATTGTAATTAAAAAATAATTGTAGTTGTTAGTTTATGCCTAACTACAGGTAGCTTCTCATTAAATTAGTGCTTCACCATTTATCTGGTTTACTGGTTTCCAATTTCTGTCATTTTTGCATAGTAACTAAAAAGTAATGCACTCTTTGTTTCTGAAAATCTTGAGTAATCACAGCAAGAAAAATATGTTCAGCCAATGGAACTTATATGTATTTAAATTAGGACCAAACTAAGTCCTAAAACTCACTTATTGAAAACCAAAACAGATAAATATGAGAACATAGCAACTTTATTCAATATGGTTGAATGTCTGTGTTGTATTGATTAATCATTCCCAAATGTTTTCTTCAAGCAAGAATTGGTTGTTTTGAAAAACCTGAGATTGATTGGGGTTTGTGGGGTTTTGTTTTTTTGAACAAAGTGATCTTGATTGGAGCTGAGAGAAAAATCCCGATTTATATCTAGTGGGAAACTCCAGTATTCCAACATTTTTCTTTTCCCAAATTTGGTCGAACTTGAAATACTGAAATTTCATACAATATTATTAACAAGAGCTGAGGAAAAAGTAATCGATGAGGAAAGTGAAACGTATTTTCTGAGTGATTTCAATATTAAATTGCACTTTCTATGGTACTGATTTGCCCCGCTGAGTTGTAGTTCAAAATTCTCATGGACTCATTCTCCTTCCTTGGCTCCCTGAACTGACTGCATCTCCCTAGGTGCAACCTGTGTGGACTGGTGTAGAGAATTTCTCTAAAGGGAAACTCTGATCGACAAGGTCATGGGGGACAGAATGCAATAAAAGAGGAAAAGAGTTTTCTTCAGGACATGGGTGGGCGAACAACTTGGAGTGATTTGCTGTTTAATGAAATAACAGTGAAGGAAGCAAACATCATTCCAACATCAAGCAGTAGAATTTGCTGGAAAAAAAAACCACAAACCAATAGTTTCTGCAAGTGAATACAACTTAAAAATAAAGTTAGAGTATTGGAAGGCACTAGATCAATCAGCTAGTGGAAACTGTGCTGACTATATTAAGATTTTTAGCTGTGAATGCAGAAAGGAATTGAATCCCAGAGGCTATGCCTGCACTGCACCTAGGACTTCTGGTTTGCACATGGGCTTCTCTCCCACGATCAAGAGAGGTGGCAGTGGAGACTGTGTGCCCTGACACAGGGCTGTGGAGTGGCCACAGCGTCCAGATTAGGAGTAGGTGTAACATTCTGCTCAAAGTAGAGCAGAATGATGGCATTGCAGTGGTTTGTCTTTGGTTCCTGTTTGTAATTCTTCTGGTCACTGTGATATGTTGACATACCAGTTTGGAATATGCTTATGCTAGATGATATGGATGTTTTGATTGAGCAGCTATGAGGTTGGATTTTTCTGACCTCAGCAACTTTAATAAGATATTTATAAGATCACTGCAACCCCAATGATGTTATTAATGTAGGTATGATATACACAGAAGTGAATTATAGTCTAATAAATAGACTAAAATGCACTGTAAAACAAATGCTTTATAGCTTTAAATAAATATATGAAATACATGGATTGGTTTATGAAATGGCAGGCTTTAAAATGTGTTTTTCAGTTCTTTCCCTGATACACTGGTTTCAACATCAGTTAATATCATGTCCTGCCTGTCCAAAGAGATTGTGAAGATGAAAAGTCTGACTTTTGCTTTGGGTCAGGAAGAGAGGCAGTAGCTCTTACAGCGACTGTGGTTTTTTTCACTGAAAAACAGATTTCAGTGGAAAATTCCCATCCAGCTCTAACTTTTGTTGATCACTATGCACAGTAGTTTCCTGGTCGGCACAGCCATCAAGTGTGAAGTCTCGGCTGAGCGGGCATCTTCCAGCGCCCTCAGCCTTTCCTGGCCGGCAGGCAGCTGCAGCAGCTTCAGGACACAGTAATTAGCTCCAGCCAGCGCTTACCAGCAGAGCAGTCCACTGAGATCTCTGGTCTCAGTTCGGGTTTCACTTCCACTTTAATTTGGAAGATGGTATTAAGTATCTAAGGAAAATGTGTCCTTTAAGCTATACTCAGTGGGCAAAAGGGATATTCAGGAGTTCTGTTTTTTTCTGAAGACTGCAATAAGATTTTGATAGAAAAGTATTCATATGTCTCTTTATTAGTTTATTTGTCAAGCTTCATTTTTTTTAAGCAATGGAAAATATATTTTTTTGGCAAAATGAATTCTAAGTCCTGCAGGGTTTTGTGTGTGCCGACAAATATTTATTTAAACACGTGAAACATCAGGAGATTACTTACATGCCTAAAATTACACCCGTCCTTAAATATCATGCTTGTTGGACACGTGAGAAATTCCAGGAATCAAGTGCCTGTGCTATGACTATACTAAAATATTTAATTTCAGAACTAATCCCTTACCCATCCCTCCTTTGTTATTAAAGCATGTTACATAATAAATGCATCGCAATATAAAGAAAGCACAGTGAACAGTTAATCCCCAGCTAGCTACGGGTGCTTTCTGGATGGTGGCAGGCCTGTGCCGCAGCTGCAAAGCCCCTCGCTGTGGCCGAGGAGGCGGGCGCAGCAGCACCAGATGGCCCTGCAGACAGTCGGCGCGGGGCCAGCAGAACCTCAGCGACAGCCCCGCGAGCCAGAGCTGGTTTTTGTCCTGTGGTTTCCACTCTACACAGCTCAACACTCAGTTCCTGGGAAGGCTTATTAGCTCCGGCACCGTGCCACGGGAGTTCAGATTATCGGCTTGGAGCCATCGCTGTGCTCGGGCTAATAAGATCCTACCGGAGCAAAGTGCCGAGGAGCACAGCGCAGAGGCGATTCAGTGGCTGTAGGAGGAACCAGCCCGGGTCAGTCAGGGACAGATCTGAACTATGGCTTATGAGCCCTGCTTGATTCCAGCTGAGTCTACAGAGCCATTTAGATCCCCACGATATGTCTATAATCTTGGATTTTTCATTACCCAGAGTATTCCAGTCCCCTATTATGTCAGGTAACAAGGAGATGACTGTAGCTAGCAGGGCTGGACTACCTGTAAATACTTGAACTGCCTGACTCTCTTTTTTTAAGTGATTTGTCTTGC
>NW_008824233.1:7357962-7375470 GCF_000699105.1 Pygoscelis adeliae | reverse complement strand
GTTGCATTTAATATTCTATTTGTGTTTTCCATTCTGCTTCTACCAATATATGCACCTTCACCAACATTACTGCTAATGACTTTCTCTTCTTTTCATCAATAAAACACATATTCTCTGGAGTGACAGTAAGATCATGTGCTAGAAACCACATTACTGTTAATAAGACAATACAAAGAAGAAAGAAAATTTATTTCAGCCCGGCAGCTGTAGCATCACTTTAGTACTGGTACTTGTGTGCGTGTTGGGGAGTGTGTGGGGGGTTAGGCTTTCTTCTTCCTTCCATTTTTGGACCTGGGTTTGTGGTTCATTTGCTAGAACTGCATTACCATAAGCCTTAAGAGGTTCATTTTCCTGTAATATCTATGCACCAAATGTGTCAAAACCAGAGATACCAGATAACACAAGTATTTTGATAGGCAGCATGAAATACAGCCTGTGAGACAGGGGGCTTATCATCTGGTGGCTGATTTCATAGGCATCTTTGTCTACTCAGAATATCCATCTCTATCCCTACAGTGGAACAAAGGCATTATTTATAATAGAAGTTTCTTCATGTGCAGAGAGCATTGGCAGAAGTTGGTGTGAGCTGAAAATTGGGTAAGCAGTAATGATAGAGTTGTACATGCATCTCTGACTGTTCATGCAGGTATCTCAATGGCCAGCCCTCATCAACGTAGCATGGAATTACATCCCAAGTACATAAACGTAACAAGGTTTTGTGGGTTACAAATGATAAGCTGGCCTTTGACAACTAATCTGGCTCTTTCAGGAAAAAATGAAAAATTTTATTGTGCCTTTTGTTTTGTGTGTGCTTTGTGGTAAATGATACATTAACCTGTAATCTTTTCTACAGTCGAAAGTGCTGCCGTGCTTGTCTACGGGCATCGTAACCTGAGCAAAACAATTTATTGTCTGTGTTCCTTATTTTGGACAAAAAAAAAATACAGAAGTGTTTATTAGTCATATAAATCCCTGGTTTCTACAAAGCCAGTTTAAACATATTATTTCATTAATTTACATACATGAGAAAGCAAGTGGTCTAGGGATTAGGCAATGGACACTGAGCCATGCAGGAGACGCTGTCCCTCCTGCAGTGCAGTGCACAATGGAGCCTCCAGAAAATGCTCACACTTGGACTACTGTGCTGGTTTAGGTTGATCGTAAGCCCCCCCTTCTGTGCCAGCTCTGCTTTTTCCTGCTTTCTGCAGCAGCAAATGACTGTGCACATGGCTGGTTGTGAACACTGAAATAAGAAGTTTTGTCAAGCTGATGAGTTGCAAGCAGCTTGAATTTTCAATCTTTTTCCTAGGAAAACTGTGTATTTTTTTTGGTGTAAAGTTATTCTCACAGTTGCAGTCTGCACGAGCAGGAACCCTCAGGTGTGTGTGTGGGGTATTGCAAGGTAATAAAGTGCTGGACAGCCACTGATTGTTTTTTAAAAAACAAACAAAATTGACCAGCCAGGGTCCTGGTTGGAGTGTTTCAGTAGGATGTGGATCCTCAATGTGTGCCTGCTGCCAAGGCTCTTTAGTGCCTGTGATTCCCAGCCCTGGCCATTTTTCGTCCTGTTGACTTCTCCCTACAAGACGACCACTGATATGTTAAGACGCTTTAAAGAAGTAATAATGATTAGTATGCCTAAACTGGTTCCTACATAGTGGAGAATACACACCTCTGGACATTTCTTTATGCCAATAGAAATAAAGAAAATAGATCTCCTCAACTCTGACAATGACTGGAGGCCGTATCATAACGTTCATGATGACTTTTGCCTTTCACCACAGATATCATCAGTAGACACAAACATATGTAGCAAAAGAAAAACAACTATCATATGCCTATAACACCTTAAAAAGAGAAAGAATTACAACAGACCACTGAATCTGCAGACAGAACAAGATAGATCCCTAAAAATGGAAAGAAATATGATAACAATGCATAAAATAGTATAAAAAGACAAGATTAAAAAGTTTATTTGCATACATTCATAAGATGAAGAAATAGAGTAAAAACAACATTTTATTTTTTAGTTTTAGCTAAAGATTTTAATAATTGATTTATAACTAGCTTGTCTAAAAAGAGCATAATTTTGTTTAAGTGTGTACTTTCAAACATTAATATAAGCACTTGCCATATGTTTCTAAAATGATAATTATAAAAAGGGCCCTTTTAATGGCTGAGATTTTGCCTAGAACTTATGCCAATAAAGACTCCCATAATAGTTCAAGCATGTGCCTTCTGCTTCTGGGGCATTAAGTTTCAATCCTGCTGGGTTTTGTTGTGTAAAATTCCTATTCATAGAGTAATTCTAATTAATTCCTGACCCTCCTGAAAGGAATTCCCCCTTGTTCAAAACCTTTCCAAGGTAAAGGAATTGTCTTTTAAAAGTACAGTAATAACCCTCTGAAACTGCAGTAGCTCTAAAGATATTTTCAGATGTGTACTAAAATATATACAATCAATTGCCTTTCAGAGTGTGGCTGACCTAGAGAGCGATCCCACAAGCTAAGTGCTTGTATGAACATTAAAGCTGGTTGTGTGTTCGCTTATCCTACTCAAGGGGTATTACTCATAAAATTTAGAATCAACATAAAATATTGGAAATGCTTATGCTACAAATTTTACATTCTCTAAGAGTCATGTCTTCCCTTGAGTAGGATAAGCATGGGTACAGTCTTCCCTGGGCTCTGGATCACAACTATAAACAAACAAGCTTTCTTTTAGCAGCGGTTTTCTTGCATCGGTGGTCAACTTATGCAAGAGGAAATGGAAGCTATTTGAGGAAGAGGTACTCTCCATGCAATGTGCCTAGGAAGAATTGTAATAATCACTCATACTACTTATTCCTTTTAATTAGTGGCTACTGTCTCAGTTTTGCTTTGTCCTTTAATCTTTAAGAGGTTTGCTTAAATACATATATATATAATTATGTCTGTGACAAGTGTGATAAACCATTCTTGTCTAAGTAGAGAAGGGCTCTGTGGGGTGTACGAGTGTACACAAACAATGCTCGTAGAAATCCTACTATTAAAATGCATGACAGAGCTCTTTATCTCTGAGCAATGCTTCCAGGTTTGCAATGTTGATTTTTTTTTTTTTCCACCTTGTTTATTTGGACACACAGACTCCTCAGCTACTGTCAGGATTTGCTCTTTCAGAGTACATCCAATTAGTATGTGGTTAATTCCTAGGGTTTTTTAGGCTAGTCATGGGCATTAGTCTAGGGTTAGGATAACAGAGGGTTTCTGACTTCCCTGAGTGTGGAAGATGCTGGGTGAGTGTGCTGCATTCCGAAAAGGTGCACGTGATCTGATGGGTTGACCGCATCACCCATGTTGGGTGCATGCGATCTGATGGGTTGACACCATCAGCTTGAAAGTCAAGATTTCTTGTTATTTCCCTCACTTGCCACATCATGTGCTTTCATGTATGAGCTGATGCCCGTTTCACACGGCTGATCAATTACCCTTGCTTATGATTTCAAAACATTTGTTCCTTAAACTAGAGTTTTTAGCAAATGGTAGGGAGAAGGAGAGAAGGTCCTGTGCAGACACAAATAATTTGGTCTTAGATACATAAGTATGTATAAATGGCTTATTTTTTAATTCAAGGCAACATGTGTTGTTAATAGGATGAGTAATTAACTTTAGGTTTTGAGTGTGTTAAATGTGCTTCCAAGTTATTTCAGACTTGCCCACGAAGCTGGTTCAAAACTGTATGTTGGGTGTTTGTTATAATTTTAAGAACTATTGAAGTAGAAAGAGGCATGCCACCAATGATATAGATTATGCAAAAAATTATGCTATGTGCAAATGCACGTGCTAATCAGATAGTATAGAGCCATTAGCAATACATCTGAGGTTTCAGTTAAAGATGATCATTCCCTATACAAGAAATGTCTACTATCTTACCGTTAGTTATCTTACTGCTACTAACTCTACAGGACTGTGAGTACGGCAACAAGTTGTAATATGTGTCATAGAATTTTATATGTGTAGGTTGTTTTCCTGTTTTGCAAGCATACGGTATTTCCTATAACAATTTATGCATAACTGCTTATGAGGATAAACCTAATTAAATACCAGGTATTTAACTGGCCCTTCTTTATCTTTACTTCACAGTCTACAGTTTGCTTCTAAAGTGTTAGAGTTTCTCTTTATCGCTACAAAAGTCTGGTATGCGTTACTGTGTCTCCTGGCTTATATTTTAGCTAGGTATTAATAAGAACCTTCACTTGTTTTTTAAAGTTTTCTTCTATTGCATAGCTCCAGTGAATCCATCAAATATTTAATCATAACAGGTTCTTACTGTTCTGCTTCCTCTTGACACAGCTGTCAGTTTCATAGTTAAAGCTGGAAGAAGTCTTTAATAACTGGACATCATTTTCCTTACTAGTACGGAAGTACGAATGCCCTTGTAACCTACTCTAAATGTTTCCCATGAGCGCTCAAGAGCAACAGCCAACAGAATTTGATAGGTGTAGTATGTACTTCCACATATGTTATATTTATAGGTCTTGTAAAATCCTCTCTTTCTCACAACTCCTTTGATATCATTATTCCTGGGAGTGCAATTGATCAATAAAAAGCTACTACACGTTACTTCACTGCAAAGGATGAGGGATGGCCACTGATCATTTCTCAGATCATGTACTTGCTCCATGTTTTGTCCTTATTTCTGGGTGTGTGCTTCATTATTGTTTACTACCTTATTAATTACTTGGGATAGTGACCACGTTTTGAACTGACAAGTGTCAACGTTAAAGCTTACAGAATGAATACATATTTTTGATATATTAATATATATACATATATATGAACATCAACAGGCATCCATGACATGTTAGTGAAATTATCTTTCTCTGTGTAACATTCTTTTTGGTCTGACTGTCAGCATCATCTATAAATGAAGAACTGAAGGAAGAATAAAGCATTCTAGAGTATGAATGGACCTTTAGGGTTGGCGAGTTTCACTTTCACTTTACTAATCATGGCTTGTTTTGTTCGGTCCTTGAGCAGGAGGAACCTCTTTCATCCTACATGCTGAATAGAAATAGAAAAATTTATGCCTGCCCTAGCTAAAACAAATACTGGGCAAAAATAATTGGCAGGCAAATCTTAATGAAGAGCAGTGACAGCCAAAGGAAGTGGTTGAATCTGTAGTCTTCAGCATTACTCTTTGTCCCATGTCCATTTCTGAGAATGGGTATGACTTTGTCCTCCCAAACTGATCAAGTCTAACAGTGGTGGTGGGAGCAGCAGAACTGCCGATACCATCCAGTGCCTGGCTGCTGAAATAGCTCAACACTTTCCTTGATTACAGAAGTTTATTCCTCTGGGCAGGGGTAGGAATGACTGAGGAGGAGACCAAGAAAATTAAGCAAAAAGAATCATAGAATGGTTTGGGTTGGAAGGGACCTTAAAGATCACCTAGTTCCAACCCCCTACCATGGGCAGGGATAGCTTTCACTAGATAAGGTTGCTCAAAGCCTCATCCAACCTGGCCTTTGGTGAGGGGTGTGTTGAAACCAGTTGTATACTCCTCATTGAAACCTTGGTGTTACCCAGAAAAACTTTGCTTTTGCTCACAGATGAACAGTCAGAAGGCGATCTGAGCAGGTGATGTTGTGCTGCTGTAGGACTTGTGTAAGACCTGGATGAAGCAGGACTCATTTGATACTGCTTGGCTCTGAGTGGCTACTGAACAGCAAAATGCTTATAAATCATTGGAACAATCAGTGAAGAGATGTTGTATCTTCCAAGAAGCCTATTTTAATGAATTAATTTTAATATTTTTAATACTCCATTTACATTAAGATTTATATGCGACTGAGTTATGTCTGCTGTGGGAAACAGCTTTAGAATTTCTTGGCATTTATGTATTTAAATTCTTAACTGTAATATTACATTAATGTAGTTGCACTGAATATTGAATTGATTTAAAGCTATTAATACTATATACAATATACACTCCTTAGCATGTAAATATCATAATGCAGTAACAAAATGCAAATTGGAAAATATTTTTCATATTCTTGCTACAAGTATTAGCTCTTTGCATTAATTCCTGATGGCTTATAATTATTATAGCAAGATGACTTGAATGAAATTCTTTTATTTATAAAAGTGTAAATGAGCTCTGAATCAATTCCTGGATCTTGTAGTGTTACAATACATCTGTCCTATGTCTTTTTCGGGTGGAGTGAGGGAACCCTTATAAAGCTATCCACAAAATAGCAATGTATTTGATTTGAAATCATGAATGTTTCAGAAAAGACTGTTGTGGTCTTGTGAGCTAGAATAAAAAAGCCCCAAACCCTAACCTTTGTTTATATGGTAGAAAAATAAATGCAGTTCTAACACAATTAGATATTTACAAAAATTATTGCATTTGAGTGATCTGTATGAGCATAAATGAACTTAAAGTTCATTTGAAGGCATTCCCTGTTGGCTGTGTGTAAATCTGTAATCTTTGTGCTCAGGTCCCTAAAAGGGCAGAAGACTATGATACGGCTATTGCCAGTACCAGTGAAAAACAAACAAGCAGAGAGTAAGGCAGTCGCCATCTCAAGTGTCTCATGCAGAAAAAAAGAAATTAGTGCCTCAGTCAAAAACTTTATATGCCAAATATCCTATGGGGCTCTACTAGACCTTCATTGGAACTATGGAGCTCTGGCTTCTCTTCCTTGTTGTGCTAAGGATGTGGATATGATCTTAAATAAAGCATATCACCTCTGAGACTCCATTCCCCTCTCCCCCCACCCCCCTTTTTCCTTTTTTACTTAAAAAGGGTGAAACCCTTCAGGGAAGAAACTTTCTTCTTTGTGTTGGTGTACTGCCTTGCCCTGATCTGGGTTGAGCCTCTGGGTGCTACTGTGATGCACACCATATTCTAACGCAGCATCCGTACCATCAGAAATTCTTTTGAGAGAAAATAATGCATTTACAGCAATTATGAATAATATTTCACTTATCTAAACCAACAATTCACCTACCACCAGTGTCGTGTGTGCTTCTGCCAGGAATGCAGTAAGTAAATGTCGTCAAAAATAGATTATAATTTTTGCTGAATTTTTCAATGCTAATGTACCTTTTATGCAAAACAATCTTTTTTTTTTTTCTAAATATGCTTCCCTTATGCAGAGACTGCTAATGGAAACACATTCTATACTGGAAACTGTTTACTGTTTGATTTTAAAAACAGCTTCTATAACACAGATCTCTTTAATGGAAATGTATTGTAAACACAAACTCTTTACGATAGACTATAAAATATTTTTATGCTGCAGCACTCTTTAATGGAAAAGTATTGTATATACTGCACTGATTATTTTCTATTAAAACACATTAAAGAGAGCCTGTTTTAAACCAATATCTAGTTCATAATTTACATGAACAATTTTAGCTAAGCATTCTAAACAAAATCAACTTCATACAGAAAAACCTTTTAAGGTATTTCTTGTTGACTAACCATACAGTGATTTCTTGTTTTCAACAGTAAAAAGTGGGGAGATAATAAGAGTAATACCAGTTAGTTTTGAAGGTAGTCATGTTAAAACATGCTCACTTTCAGGTAGGTAAACGTGTTCTCAAACTAAGTTATATTGAACTGCGTCTGCAATCTTCCTTCTCTACTCTTGGGTTAGGAGACTTCATTACTATTGCCCTTTCAGCCAGACAGGGCTTATATTTATACAAATGCACATACTAAAGGTCAACAATAGTGAAAATAACTCCTTTAGGTAATAGCCCAAGTTCTTCAGTGACCCCTCAAGAAAGATTTCGGCAGGAAAGAGGTGCATTCTCTCAGGAGAAGGTGGATTAACCCACGGACTTGCTTTCTCAGAGAAGCACTCCCCAAAGCAGTTTTGTGGCTGACACCTGCAGCTGCTCCACTGTGGACAAGGGGAACCCTGTGGGCGTGGTCCTGTGCTGCTTTCCTGTAATCTCTGCTCTGTAAGGATGTTCCTATCCTCCTTTTCATCGCAGCGCCCAAGTCTGCTGCCAGGCGGTCATGCTTGGGTCTTCCTCACCCAGCCCCGGCTGGCAAAGGGACTGTCTGTTAGTTGAGTACGGAGGTTTGTACTGAAGAGGGGGAAATGTAAAAAGGAGCATCTCATGATGAGTCCTGGAAGGTCGGAAGCTTGAGATTCTTGGGTCCTTAGGTGCCCCCTCTGCAAAGAAAGGAATTCAGTTACTGAGACAAGTAATCTTTATTTTCATGGTCAAGCCTTGTCCTGTCACAGGACTGGGAACTGCTAACAATGCAGTTGCCAAGTCCTCCTATCCCCACTGTTTTTGTAAGAGGTAGTGGCCCATAAGAGCAAGTTGTCTGGTCCGTCGTGTCCCCCCCCTTAAAATTCAGTTGCCCAGGGTTTAAATCTAAATGAAACTATGTGGAAGTTTTATTTCTCGTTTTCCCTGTGCAACCAGATAGACCTGTGAGTCTCTCCCAGGGCTGTACAAGGTGACAGCTTGAAATACTTATTTACCTTTGACTTCCATGAGATGGTACACTGAGAGTCACCACATAATTTAAATGGGAAAAGACATATTCTATGTCCTCTGCTTGTTAACTTGGGAATGGACTGGTTACAGTCTGGGAAGGATCAGTTCTCCTTTTAAAGATTAAATATTATCGTTGACCTAATTTAAGAATCACTGTTCTTTAACACGTTTGGGTTTTTATAATTCCAGCACAGCAAATACTTTGGTAATACTCATTGGTGATGAAAGTTTTGGATCTGTAAAGCAATGCACTGGAAACATACAAGGATAACGTGGGCCAAAGAACTGATGTCGTGACTTGCTTTTTGATTTTCAGTGCTCGAAGTTCCCGCTACCTTACAGAGAATATAGAATGCAGCACTTCCAATACTATCTAAGCCTGTTGCAGAAGTTTCCAGGCTTTTGCAAAACATCACATAGAAATATATTTTAAAATTCTTTATGTGACTTTAAATGGACTCTTACAATATGTGACGTTATCACTTCCTATTGTAGAACAGTGTGAAATTGAAATGTTTAGGAGACAGTTACACTTAAAATTCTAGCATTTTCTTATAGCTAGCTTGTTTCAAGGGTTATAACTGACTTGAAGTGAATTACCCATTGTCCTGGTTCAGGCTGTACATGATATGCTGTACATCTCATTCTGATCAATGTTGGGTTTTATTTTCTTTCTCTTAAAACTCCAGCAAAATAAGAAAACAACCTCAACACTTGAATAGCTTGCATGATGCTGCTAGCGTGCATCTTCCACCCTTAGCAATAACAGTAGTGAGGACAAGTGTTGAGAAAGGTTCTAGCTTCTTTGCTGGGTAGTTGATCGAGATTCTTCTCCACAAATAAAAGGACAAATTTTTAAATATCCCTTTTGTTTCAGAATAACTTTACAATAGATAAACATTTAATAACAGTCAGCTATGACATTTACAAAGAGGAAAACATTTGAACACAGAGACTTAGCAAATTCTCAGGATTCTCAAGAGCAAATCTAAAATATTGCATCTTATTGTCCCCAGCTGAGCTCTATGGACAGTCACTAAGAAAAACTACTTTGTTTGCTGTAAAGCAGATTTCTGAATGTGTCTATTTTTCCTGGCAATTTTACCCACAGTGAATTTGGTTCACGCTCTGAATTTTGGTCTTCTCTTTTGAGTTATTACATACAGTCGTAGGGAAACAAGAAGGTGGCTAAGTTTTGGTGCTGAAAAACCATGGTATTTTTAAGTTCTCTTTGAAACCTTTGAACTTCGGTGTAAAAATATCACCTAGATATGGGACTGAGGGATTTGGGTTTGCACAAAGAAGCAGTTTCTGTTGTTCTCTGTGGACTTTAAGGAAGGTAGAATGGTTTATAGCGTCCCTTTATTCTTGCTGCCTGGAACAGCTGGGCAAAGAGAGAGGAAATGGCTTTCTCCCAGTACTTGTCAAATAACTGATCTGCAAATTGTCCCTCCAAGGGACAAGGTAGACAATGACAGTATGTTCATAAATCAAGAGTAAAGTTGCAGTACTTTGGCCAACATTCAGAGGAAAGGATTAAAATACAGGTTTATGGGATTGAAATTTGACTAATAAAAATTCAATTAATGATTTTATTAAAAAGCTACCTGGACTACCAGATCAGGATTAATTAAATGCAGTCTGTATTATGTAATTATCAAACCAGAGCAAGTATGAAATATATAGACATACAATGTGCATATATAGCAAGTAATGCTCTGTAAATGAGCACGTGCCCAATATTTCCAGGTATCTTCTGTCCAAGGCAGTCTGATTCAATAGCCTGCATAAGACACAAAGAAAATGGGAGGAAGTTCTTGCAACAAATACATCTGGCAAAAGTGAAATCTGTATTTTCTTCAGTATCATGCAGAAGCTACTCAACATATTACACTGACGTACTCTTTGATAGGAAATAACTAATTTCTTGAACTTGCAGTTGCTTGGTTGAATGAATTTAACAAAACATGTTACAGTACAGAAAATCTAGTTATTCGATTATGTTTTCTGTTGTACAGTAGAGAAAACAGAGCACAGCCTAATGAAATACTTAAGTGTATAAGCTGAAACATATTTCAGTAACATCTGATTAGAAGTTAAAATCTTAGGCGATCTATCATTATCAGTATTAAATGTATTATCCCAACTGAAATAATAAATTTCATTTTACTTGTGTTTAATAGCAAACATGAATCAGAAAATGTTTCCTGAATTTTATTAGAATTCTGTTATAGCTCATTTATAACTGAGGACAATGAAGTACTTACAGAATGCAGAATGGTATAAACACTGAAAAGATTAAGAGCTTCAAGCTACCTGTTCTATATTGTTAGCATAAATGGAAAATAAGATTGGATCAAGATGAGAGTTTTGCAAGACTGCCTTGATTTTATTCTCAACAAAATTTTGCTCCTATGTGATTTGACATGCAGCTTATTCTGAATAAGGGCCTAATCTTGAAGTCTTCACTCAGACAATGAATGCATGGGCTGCACGTGGCCTCAGCCCTACATGTTTGTGGCTGGTAGGACTCGGTGCGATTAAGGCACCTCAATAAAATGAAGTCTCAAAGACTTCCGCGTGAGCCTGCAGCGCTTCGGAAGCAGCTGACAGAATCCCCCATTGTGTCTTCTCTGATCTGTATATACTAGAAACTGTGTGGTCTACAGAAACTGAGTGATCAAACAGCATCACTGGGTTTCTGCAGTAGAAAATACAGAATGTGCTTTTTAATTCAGTTGTACTCAGGAAAATTGCAAGACTATTTTTTGGGGGCAGCTGAGAGTATGCTTGGTGAAATGCATATTCTGCTGAAATTTCTTTCAGAGTAAAATCAAATACCTTGAGCAGGGTTGCAATGGTATTGCAATTTCTTTTTCTTGTGATAGACCAGTCTTCAGGGGTGACTGTTATGCTTTGGAATTTACTTTGCCTGACTTTCTTGAAAAGTGTGTGGGTATATATATGTGTGTGTGTATATATATAAAAATTCATATGTATGTGCATGTATTCTAATTTGGAACTGCTCAGGATAGAGAACAGTGATGATATGCAAAGATTTATCAAATGCCTCTGTGTGGTATTTTTTGTCCAATAAGATATCTGAACATTTTGGTCTACTTATAAAGTAATACAGAACTTTATTTTTCACAGCCTCTGCAGCGTTGACTTTGGCAGAGGTGAGGAGACCAGGTGTTTGTCACCTGCAGCAGTATTTTTAGTTAGTTTGGAATGAACAGCATTTAGTACTGGCCAAGATGGTGCTATTAGATCTGTAGGTGAAGAACTTAAAACTACATCTGGAATTTCTTATTACTGGAACTGTTTGTCTATAAGAAGCTCTTGTCCTTTTCTTGTGACTTTCTACTTTTGAGTATTACTTTTTCATTGAAAGTGAGTGAGCCATTACAAACATTAAACATGGAAAAGTGAAGCAGTAAGAGCTGTGATATATACTATTTAAACTGTTAAACCATTTTGTAAAGCCTTAAAAGTTGGAAATGTAAGGAATTAAAAAGGCATTTGTAAGGTCTAGAAAGTACTGTTGGAGAAAGTATTGCTTGATGGTTCGTTAATTCACTTTTTCCTTAATATAATGTTACCTCTCTTCCTTTTATTTCTGTATTTATGTGTTTAAGCATAAATGTGTGTGTGCATTTATGGTGTATCAGGTCCCCAATTAGAGATCTCTGTAAAGTAAACTGCATACACACGTTGTTACCAGAATCCTACTGCTTACTGCTGCTGGATGATAAGTAGGTGATAACAGCTGGACACTCTTCACCACGGAATAGCTGATGCCCAAAGCAAGATCAATGCAAAATGAACCAATCCTATAAATGCAAGAAAAAGTGTTGTGGTGGTGTTTGTTTTGTTTTGTTTTGTTTGTTTTTTTAAATTATTGCCATGTCCTGACACTGAATGAGAAACGTCTCTATTTTCCTCTGATGTCTTGTAGCTTACATAATTTCTCAGTATTCAATAAATAAATTGCTTGGTCTTGGAGCTAAATGATTCTTTCCTCTCAGCTTTTAGGGAATATCTATAGAGTTATTTTGTCTGCAGAAATCCTTATTTAGAATTTTCAGTGACCATTGCAGATGTATAACTCTGCAAGAACTCAATAGTGGAACTTCTTAAGAAAAAGGAAGAGGATATGTCACCATAATACTGAGAGGCCTCTCTTGGAAACTCTCCAAGAAAGAACTTCTACTAGTTGCCTTCCCTGAATGATTTTGAAATGCCTTACCAACAAATGGAGAGCAGCAGTGCTGCTATCCCCATCTGAGGGAATTTATTCTTTTTTCTTTCATACATCTTTTCTTTTTTCTTTCTTTCTTTTTTCTTTCATGACTCTTCTTTCATACAGTCATAGAGACTTTCCACACAGAAGATCCTTCTCTCATTCCTTTTGCTTTGTTTCACAATTAGTCCAGGTGCTGGTCATTTGGGATATCTGAGCAGTGCATTGGGCCAGATGACCTCCAGGGATTCCTCCCAACCTCAATTATTCTCTGTGTGTGTGTATGTAAATACATGCAACTTCTTTAGGTGCACAGAGAGCTATTTAGTCCAGATATTTATTGCAGTGTCTTACATCTCTGGTAGTTCAGTAAATACCTCTTGTACTTATCTGATAGTAACTCGGCCAGTTTACTGAAAATGTCTAGCATACATTCACCCTCCATTAACTAAAATAAGTCTGCATGTGACTTTCTTCTCCAACAAAGTATACTTATTCTTTCTCAACTCTCATCCCAGAGTGAACTGGAAAATATTTTGTTTTCATGACCATATAGCAAGCCATAAAAATGCAAACTAAGGGCTGGTCTGAATAAAATGTCCTCTTTCTAGCAGTAGAGCAAGTGGACAAACACATTCTCTCCATGGGTTCCTGTGTATAAATGGAACGGTTGCACATAGATGTTGCTTGTAATTATGGTCCAAATATATTTTTATTATTCTAGGAAAATAAAATAAAAAAACCCCATCCAGGACCAGAACGATCTCCAATCTGTTCTCATCTGAAGAAAAAATGCACACACACATGTATACATCAGTATATATACATACATATAAAAAAAACCTCTTTCTTTTCTTCCTTATTGTAGACCTTGGCTTACTTGTGGAGCTGACCTAAGATTGGTTCCAAGTTTAGCATCCAAGTTAGTGGCTTGGATTTTTCTAGGTGTTTGTTGTCACAGCCCAGTGCCATAACACAGCAAAAATATTGACACTCAGTGGGAACTTGACATTTAAAAGCCTTCTACACCATTGATCCTCACTGTAAATATCTTTACAATAATCTCTTTATTAAAAACTTTTAAGAAAGATGGACTAAGGATTGGTAAAGAGCTGTTAATGGGTAAATAAACGTAACCAACCCTGAATAAAGTTTAGATATGTCCACTATTAATTTCTGTCCTTGGTAATTTACTTATGATTACTGGATGATTGGATGATTACTGTGGATGACTAATGAATTCCTGCACAGCAATGGTCTATTTGTTAATGTCTCAGATCCTAATATAATTCTTGAATTCACACCATTGTAACTTTTAATCATTAAATAGAATTGAGTGCAAGTTCACTCCTTTATTATGAATAAAAGATTATTCTTTTTCTAGGATTCAAAGAAAAATAATATTAGATCAATTCAATCGGCATAAATGCAGCATTTTTCATCATTACAGAAGCAATCCTACCTGTTAGACATATACTAAAAAGAATCAGAAAATTAATTAAACAGTTTGTCCAATAAGGATACACAGGAATCTTCTTCCAGGAATCCATAGAGATCTCTGCGCGGTTGCAGTATATAGAAAAAATAACTGCAGCTGGCATTCCTAGTTTAATGTTGTTTTGAAGCTCTGGTCATCTCAGCAGAGAAGTCAATAATGGATTCCTCCAAGATGCTGATCCCTGGGCTCCTGGGTTCACGCACATTGAGGAAGAGCTGGGAGAAGGACAAAACACTTTCCATGGCCAAGAGAATTATTGTTAAAGCACGTATTGTATCTGTGTATAGACACGTGACTGTTATGAATAATAATTAATAGCTATTAATTACCATTAGCAGGTTCAAAGCATCTAATTCAGTGACAAACCTGACAAACACAGAAACCTGATTCACACGTACTGACCCTCACCTTGCTTTTTAAACTGCAGCTTTTATCACATGTGTCTGTTCAGATGGTTAATAGTAATTGCTGTCATAACCATCACACAGGGCAGTTTGTTTCTAAGCCTATTTCATAAATACTGTTCCCAAGTACTTTCAGACAACATTTTATTTGGTCTGTTTTGGCTTCAAATGAGAATTGAGTAGTTTTGTCTCAAATCCATTCTGCCTATGCACTTTGTGTATCCTTTCTCTTTGACCTCCAAAAATTCAGTTGTGTTTTGTGAAATTAAACCCCACATAACATAGGGACTACTCAAATTGATCAAGACAACTGTAAAAGAAGATTGAGATCTTCACCTGGCATGAGGATTCTGATCCAGAACCTTTCCATGTGAAAGATGAGGACAGGCTCTGCTATAAATCAGGAATAGCTGCTCTGAAGTTAGCAGAGTTATATTAGTTTAACAAGAATGAGGGAAGACCAGGCTACAGATACGTGACTAATATAAATATGAAATTATGTGTGTGTGTATGCATAGATATCAAGACATTTTTAATTTCAGAATTATCTTTGCTACTAGTAGAATTTCTCTCTCAAAAAAGAAAATAGGTGTAGAACATAAAACGTTTGTTCCTGAATTTTTTGAAGGTGTTGTACAAGGTAAAATGCCACAAGTAGTCTTTTTTTCTCCATTGTCATTTGGACTTCAGTACTTGGGTTTTGAATCTAATTATACTTGCCTATCCTGAGACCACATGAATGAAAAATTTGCCAGAGCTGTTACCAGAATTAATTCAGTCTAGAATTACATTTTCAAACACTGTTAATTGGTGTATATCTAAGATGAAGTGCACTATGCAAATTTGCTGAAATTAAAGATCTGGTTCCTAGAGATTGTTTTCAAATATGCATTACTCAAAAAAGGTGTGAATATTGTTACTATATAATAATTCAGAAGATTCTCTAGGAATAATTATACTGCAGCAAGTTAATAGTGCTGGGTTAGGTTAGCTTTGGAAGAAAAAGCCACTGTGTCTATGTACTTCAGCAAGATTTTGAGTGGTTCTGATAAGGCTGAAAAAAAGTAGTTGTATGAGGGACTTGGTAATTTTACACAAAACCAAAGTAAACTTTATTGACTTAACAGAGTTATATGTTGTGTGTAGGCATTTCTCCACACACCTCTTTTTTTTTTTTTTTTCCTTAAAAGACCAAACCTCATCTAGACATGAATTGATATAAATCATAACAATGGGATTTGGGTGTGTGGAGTTGGGATAAAGTTAGACATCATTTGGAGCCAACTGCGCCACTACCTGTTGTGATGGAAATAGAATTATGATTGCTATGTGTTCATTTGGTTGCTGAGATGTTTAGTAAATGAATGTTGGTTAGGATTAATATAAGCCCATATGGAAAAATCAGCAGGATGGAAACAGAGTAGATCAAGGTAAGCCAGTGTTTCACAGATATTCAGAGATTCTTAAAAGGCATTGGCAAAGTAGAATACCTCTGCAATCTACATTCAAATACACTTTAGTAATCAAAAGGAAAAAAAAAAAAGGAAGGAGTTGTTTTAGGAGAACATAAAAGTTACAGGATCCTACTGATCTCTGCAATATCTCTGCCTGCTCTCTCAGGAGGGCAGTTTAGAGAGGAGAGTTTTGTTAATTGCATAGTACCTAAAGTGGGGTTTTGCTGTTATTTTTACTGAGTTTTATTCCCATTGACAAAATCAATAATAATTTGTAAGAAAGCCACCAGGAGTGCCTCAGCAATGCAGAGACATGGTAAGGTGAACCTGGGTGAGGTTTGCCCTGAGGAGAGGAGGAGGAAGGTGCTGCCGGTGGGCGGCTGAGGCCGTGGGGGCACCTGTGCCCCCCTGCAACACCCCCCACAGCCTCTCCCATGCTGGAGGGGAAGCACTCACACATCCCTCAGTTTTCTTCCCTTCTTTGGGAAAGAAGCAGGAGGAAGAGTGTTGTTTAATATATCTGGGCCTTGAAAGCTTGAGAAGTGCATTTCACACAGTGTTATGCCTGAAGAAAACTTCACTCCCTTCTGATGCATGAGGCCAAGCTATTTAAGTACCACTGTTACGTAAATATTTACATTTGTAAAAAAAAAAATACTTTCTGGTAATAATTCTATCTATTCAATGCATACCATCCTCGTTTAATAGCAAACATTAAAACAAGATACTTACAAAGAGAAACCCTTGTCATTTGGTAAAGAAAACGGCAATAATCCTCTGCTACTTGCTCCCCCCTCCATTTTAATTGTTAATATCTTTTCAGCATGCAGGAGAAGTAATCTCCTACCACGCTAAAGCAGTCAGCCTAATTGAAAAGAAATACAAGTCATCTAGTGCACAGCTGAAAAATTCAGCTAAAATGCAATCTGTCATTATCTTTCCAATGCCAATTTTAAATAGGTATTAAAGTAAATGGGGGAAACATCTTCTCATTTCTCTTGCGGTATCATTTCGTTTTTACAGAAATCCCTAATCCTCAAATGAAGATTCTGCCCGATACCCAACAAAACACTCAAGACTCAGCCTCAAGTGTCTTGGAAACCAGATCCAAAAATAGAGGAATAATTTCCCTATCATGAATTAATCTCATTTGAAAATGATTTTAAAAATACAGTTTATGCAATGCAAATCCTCGCTCCCAGAATAACCTGTATTTGTGGTTGTTATGCCACAGTCAAGAGATAAATTACTGCTCAGTGAGCTGTTTCAGCATGGCAACGTGAACTGCAGCTAGGATTAAGGAAACTGATGAAGCATAACATACCATGAAAGAAATGAAAACATTTTATAGGACACATGGGTATTATTGACAGGTTTCTACTTTTTGGATACAGTTTCAGCA
>NW_008824233.1:7332137-7357763 GCF_000699105.1 Pygoscelis adeliae | reverse complement strand
TTGAAGCTGAGACATCCTCAGATTTGTAATTACCAATGCGTGCTTCTGAGTAGGTAAAAGTATATTGAAAATATGTCAGATGGGGCCTTATAGAAAATCCATCAAGTCCTTAACAGGTCAAGCCCAAACAAAATCTTACTAAAGCTATTACTATGAAAGTTTATTTGGCTCTGGTTTCAGAAAGACAACTTTCTTCAGACTTCACCACCGACTGAAATCCCCACAACTGCGGGAACCTCAGGATCTGCACCGTATTGCATGCGCTCAGCAGATGTAAGGAAATGGCTGGTTAAAAAGGCACCCCTACATGAAGCCTGTCAAATTGAAAAAGGGAGTTTTTAGCATTCTACTGTAAAATGCGATGGCTAATTATTTTTCCTTCAGCAGCCTTGCTTTCTCATTCCTTCCCTGAAGAAGGGAAAGATTCAGCTAGGTTGAACAAAGACTATGCTCTCAGGAGTAATCATCTGTTGGTAGAAAATGATGTGACATTTCTGCTGTTATTCTTGCTGGTGTTCACAAATTGGAAAATTTTGTAGTTAAAGTGTGACCAAGATACTCTGTTGTAACTATGGACATAGTGGTAGAGAAGAAGAAAACAAGAAATAGGGTTAGGAAGAGTCCCTTCCTAATGTGTACTTTCTACTCAATCCTTTTATTTGAATCATTAGCAATTAGTATTTTAGAGGGATCCAATTCAGCTGTTTTCAAGACTCTTTTGGTGAGGTAGTATAAGTATCTCTTAAGTCTCTTTTCTCTCAGTGTCCATATACTCCTAAATTCATGGAGCGCAGAGGCTTAGAGCAAGATGTCTTCACACAGTTCTCCTGTAAACTGTGTTTTTGGTCAGTCTGCATTCTGCAAGGGCTTGCACATAAGCATGGTTAGTAACAACGCTTATTGTCTCACTGGTGAGACCCAGTACTAGCTTAAACGGCCTGGCTAGACTGGAGTCTAATGGGTGGAGTTTTCCGCAGTTATATTTCATCTAGCAGCTCTGCAATTTTACTGTTGGAAAAGCCTGAGCAGTGAAGACATAAGACCAAACCAATCCAGTCAGTGATGCAGCAGCTGTTGTAATGCCACTTATGCAGATTTTCAGAGAGCTACTGCAGGACAATGGCCTTCGATGCTTGCTGTTGCACAGGCAGCAGCATGGGGCAAGTACCGCATTGTGAGTAGGTTTGTACCTCTCCTCTCTGCTATGCTTGATGGCAGCAGGGAGCGCTTCCGAAATGCCACAATGCAGGCTGAGGATCACTGGGAGGCAGAGCCTATCAATAGGTGCCGTCATCCTCGTTCACCTCGCTGAGCAATTGATACTTAGACGTGACAGTGAGCTCTTTGTTCCCACTGCTAGTAACTGCATCAATATTGTTATCTGAAATCCTACCACTTAACTGCAAATTGAAAACCAGATTATTCTTCATCCACGTTTGAAGAACACAAAGATTTCTATATAAGTAACCAAATTTTATAAAGGTAAGAGATAAAGCTTAATAGATATATCAAGGGGGAAAAAAAAGCACTTCTTGTTTGACTATTATACTGGTTTTGGTGCTATTGTTTACGTCAAAACTGGAAAGCTGATAAATTTATGGCAGGACACACACAGGGAAGCATGAAGATGGAGGAAGACAAAACAATACTGAGGAGAATCTGGCTGAAAACTGGTTTGAATATGAACCACATGATGTTAGATAAGCTGCATTATTCTTTACTGCAGACCAAAATCTAGAAAATACGATTTTTCTGCTCTCTGTATTACATTTGGAATCTGGGGAGAAGGGACAAAACAATGACAATAACAATAAAAGTAATATTTATAATAATCTCTTGCGGGGCCAGAGAACAAATAGGGAATTTAGGTGATATATGTAGTGAGACTGCATGTGGAATGCAGATTAGTATGAATTAGGTGAAAGAAAACGTTTGTGCAAAACACTGCCTGTCTGGATACAGATTTCATAATCAGCACAAGAAGACATTGAAAACAGGGAGTGGTATTTTTATGTTCTACAAATTGTCATTGTTTTCAGAAGGTGTACTGTACTGTATGCATCATATTATGCAGCGCAGGATCTAGATGAGAAAATCAAGCCAGTAAACTCAAAACACCTAGCACGTCTGCTTTTCAAAAGCTGCTACACTGCTAAATCTAACGACAGAACAAAGGCAGAGGAATGATATTTTATCAGCATCTGGAAGTGATGAGGTGACCATAGTTATAACTGTGGCATATGGAAAATTTTCATTAACCTCCCCCCCACCCCAAACTGTCTGGGCTACTGGTTGAAACTACCTATTCCTATTCTGTTTGTTCTACACTATATATGTAAAAAAAAAATTATTAGAAGACCTTCAGTTATACTTCTGAATATATAACATAGGAGAAGGGCTAACATGCAATTTTGAAAACAGAATGTGGGTTCTAAATATTAATTGTGTTGTACTCTGCTAAGTGGTTAAAGGTGGTCAGGCTCCGGTGAGGAGGAAGAACATAAGCAGAACAGGATATGTTAGAACTCTGATTAAATATTTACAGGTTATACTTATCACAGAATTTTCTTATTAATATCAAAAAGTCAGTTACCATCCTGCAGGTGGTTAAGGGTTAAAAGGCTATTTAAAATTCCAGTAGGATATTTTTTTTTTTCCTAGTGACTACAGAACTACCCTCAATATTATGTGTAGACTGAAAGAGTGACAAATATTTTCTGTCTTCTCCATCCTTTTCTCCCAAATAGATTCTACAAATTCTTTCAGCTGAACTTTGTATCATAGTTTATTTTGCATTTAATAATTGAAACTCTCAATCAGATCCATGCTGAGGTTGAGCATAGTAATAAATACCAGCTGCTCCTACTTAATGCACATTTGGGGGGATGGAGGATAGGATACAATAAAAATGATGCAAAAGAGAAAAAAATCTGCATTTAAAAATAATTGATAAAAGTATTTTCTGTTTCTTGTAAATGCCAAATATACTTAGCTAAAGTTATCTGCCATAGAACCTGCCCCCAATGTCCTCATCACCAAGCACAGGACAACTCCCAGCTGGAACCATTTATTGGCTTAGTCAAGTGCTCCACTACTTTGTTCTAAATATGTCAACTTTGATTCATCCTTGGGCTTAGTTGCTGTCAAACACTGTTAAATGGAACTGGAATCAGCATTGCACCTAGGATTCCACTAAGCCAAAACCATAATCACTTCTGTAGAAATGTTAGTATTCTGTGGCACTAAAGAGTCACTTTGATAAGGAGTGCGGCATTTCTGTGAGGGCATCTTGTATGAAAAGAGAAGTCTGGTCTCATCTTTGGTACCAGTTAGAGGTAAGAAGTTCATAACATCAGTAGTGAAAGCTTTGGCAACAAGCTCTGTCCTTCAGAAGTGCCAAACTTCTTATTTATTTGCATAATTTATACTGTCAGGGCACATGCAGGAGTACATTATGAGACCAGAGGTAGGACTATCACCACCAACTAAAGCACTGGCAACATTTAGCTTAACATTTGATTGGAGTTTGGAGTTGTAAATGAGACTAAATGGAAAAATTGAATCATTCTGAGAGGTGAACTGTAAAGTACAAAATATTGTAGAGTGGATAGGGGAAGAACAGGTTTCATCTACAGGTTGCAAAGGCAGTGAAAGAAATATACTCAGAATAGCAAGTTATCTAGTTCTGCTCGTATTGTGCAATGGTTTTAGGTAGCATTTACATAGATTTCAGAGGGTGTTGCAAAGGAAAACAGTGTTTGAAAGAGGTATATACTTGGATGCCATGTGAGATATGAAGATGGAATCACAAATGTTACCAATAATTGCTGATGTAGTAATTTATATTATGGTGAAAACTAAAAACTGAAAGCAAGTTGGGTAAATGTATATTCACATGATTGCTGAACACGCTGTGACTGATTTTGAGCAGTATTGTCTCTGCTATTTCATAGGGGTCTTCAAAATGTGAAAATAGACCACATGGCCTCCAAAGGATGCATATCTTTATGAATTTATGCAGCTGAGTCTTTGACCCTACAGGTTTCTTTACAGTAAAATGGAGGGTGAAGCAGATGATTGCAACAGATATTTTTAGTGGTACATAAAGGTACATTCTCAGTAATTTGTCTTAAATAGCGCCATATTTATTACAAAGCATTCGGTAAACCTTCTACATAAACCTATTCTTTCCTTCTTGTAATCTGCTATGCTTTGGATGGTAAGGTCACCTTCACTTCACCAATGACCATAGCTTCTCTTGCAATTGGCTCCTAACCGTTGCCCATTTCTCCTGTGAAACTCCAGTACTCTCTGCCTGTTTGAAAAAGTCAGAGTTCTTGGAGGAGAGAAGAGAGATTACTGAGGAATATTACAAATACAGTAACTGAAGATTTCCACCCTCCCCCTCCTTGATTTCTTAGAATAAACTACTCTGGACATAGGAAATCTTTTAACTGTGTGTATGAGCTCATGGCTAGGTAGGGTTTGACGAAGAGGAATTACCAGATCCTAGCATGTCAGCAATTCGTGCTGTCTTCACAGCATTGTTGGTTTGCTTTTTTAGTGCCTAGAATTTTGTGCGTGTGTGTGTATATCTGTGCACGGGTATAAAACACCAGTGAATAAGAATTCTTCACTCAGTTACTCTAGCAACAGTGTTTTGAATCTTTTGTGCCCTGGTGTAAATTGCTTCCCCAGGGCAAAGCACAGGAAGAGTTAAGCCTTGTTTATTTTTCAATCTGCCACAATATTTACTTTTGTGTTTACAGTATTCAGTGCATCTGGTTCAAGCAAAGCTAAGAAAGATTTCACCTTAAATCATTGACATAACAGAAGCCAAAACCTTGTAATACATTTTTTCCACAGTATTTTGAGGAGAAATAACATGAAGACCATATCACATCAATGGTTAAATCTGCTAAAAATCATTGTGAATGCAATTCTTTTTTGAATTTAATTTCACAATTTCTAGATAGTAATAATTTAACTCCTTTTATGTTACGTGCATTCAATTTTATAGCAAACTGACAATTGCTTAGCCACACATTAGACCAGAAACATCAATTCTATTATATTTCATTAATGAAGAAAGCACTGTGCATAACTAATGGATTTTATTAAGGCTAATATATATAACAGCAGGAGCAGTTGGTAGACCAAGGAAAGATTTTTAGCAAGCACTCTGTGGAACTAAAAGTTATTGAAAGATAAAATACTAAACTTTTTTGACACACTGAGGAGCTGGTGTAACTTTGGTAGTCATAGGGTGAAGACACCGTGCTTGATAACTCTGGAACTAGGAGAGACCTGAAGTAACGGTATTTGACATGGATGGGACTTCTCATCAAAGGGAAAGAAAGAACACTGACAAGAGAAATACTAAAGAGGACTCCTGATGGGAAAGCTGCTGCCATGCAGAAAACTGTATTAGATAAAGATATCTGAGAAACTTCTCCCCCCTGGGATGCAGCAGTGGTTCTAATAATTGATGGAATATTATTAAGCTATGTTGCTAAAGATGCTTTTGGAGCACTGTGAATAGCACAAAGTGTACATTACAAGTAATATTTCATTAGTTTACTTTTGTTTCTTAAGAAATTAGTCTTGAGCCTTTTGTGGTCTATAGGCAGTCATTGGTGTACTGGTCACTAGTGTACACCACAGATAAGGTCATACTACTGAAGTTCTAGCTCCCTTTAACAGTGTTTCAATAAATTTCTTTCACTGGACTTTTGCTTCAATAGTGAACTGATGAGGCTGGGAGCCTAGGAAAGCAGACTGTTGTCCACATTAATTGAAAACTCTAGCTACTTTGTGGTAGCCATTTTGGCAGTTGATTCCTAAGGTGTTTGCTACTTACCTTTTGACAATCTTTAAGTGATATATTTATCAGAAGAATACCCCTTTTTAAGAAGATCAAACACAAACCCAGATTGTTACACATTAATTCAGCTCTTTTAAATATAATAGCATTGTAATACACTTATTTCCATAGACCTAGTATTCCAAATCAACTAAATATTGCACTGCCTCTTCCCTGAAGTTCAATGCTAAAAGGGAACAGCTTTCCTTATCTAATGCATAAAGCTAACTTTAAACACAGCCTTGACTCTCCTGTTAGTAAGGAAAACCAAACTTTTCTAGCTGGTGAAAAGGGCTAGTGTAGCACATGCCTAAGTTTAGAAGAGGTTGGCAGGTCATCCAGCAGCAATTACGAGATGAGCACACCAGAAAGGGAATTCTGTCCCTGGTGCGGAATTAATTCTGCAAGGCCACCTGGTCCAGAACTGCTTTATAAAACCCCAGAAGGTATCACCTATCAGCTAAAGGTCAGGTTGTATAGTAGTAGCTGATATGTAGGGGAACAGGTGTAGAATAAGTAGAGAAATAAAATGTAGTAAAAAGAACCCATACATGCAAGAAAAGTTGTCCTTCTGCTGAAAGTTAGTGACCCAAAACCTGCTTTTTCCATCTGGCTGGTCTTAGTTTGAACTTTAGGTGTGACCAGGTGATCTGAATATCACATCACCTTTTGTTTGAGGTCTTTAAAGATCACTGACCACAGGAAAAAACAAAAAGTTAGTTTTCTGCTTACAAAGATAGATATGTTATGATGTTTAAAAGCTTTGTTCTTTTTTCCTGTACAAAGCTAGAACTTTGCACGTAAAGCTCATCTGAGAGAGAATTTTACTGCTGCCAACTTGTGGTATCTCAAACAATGCCTACAATCCAAAGGCAAAATATTGAAAAAGAAACAATTAAGTCTATTTTATTCTACCAGCTCCGTGTTTTACGTGCAAACATGAATCTTGAGGAGGAATTAGCTTTTCAAGACAGAGGACATTCTAAACTTTCAGTTGGAGATTCTAAGTCCAGAAAGGGACCATAACAGTCATCTACACTTACTACCTCTATAGTAATGGCCTTTACTTTCCTGAATTAATTCTCATTTAAACAAGTTTATATATAAATTGAGCTCTAAAATTAAGTTTTGAAGAATTCACTTTATTGTTGGTCTGTGGATTGGTAGCTCTGCAGTGCAGTAAATTTGGTATTGCCATTGCTAAGCAAGAAGCTACAGATGCTGCATTAGCCCTGCAAAGCCCCAGAGCTGAGCCCTGCCAGACTTGCTTTGGCTGCCCTTTGGGCTTGCCTGGAGATGTGTTTTAGCTTGTTTGTCTAACAAGCAGTTGAATATTACCTAATTTGTTCAGCTTTAGGTTAGCTCTGTGCAATTGTGTGGTGCAGTCTTACAATAATTTTGTTGCGACTCTGTAAGTAATTGTCCTGGTGTCAGCTGGGATAGAGTTAATTTTCTTCCTAGTAGCTGGTACAGTGCTGTGTTTTGGATTTAGGGTGAGAATAACATTGATAACACACTGATGTTTTAGTTGTTGCTAAGCAGTGCTTACACTACTCAAGGACTTTCCAGCTTCCCATGCTCTACCGACTGAGAAGGCTGGAGGTGCACAAGAAGCTGGGAGGGGGCACAGCCAGGACAGCTGACCCCAACTGGCCAAAGGGATATTCCATACCATGTGACATCATGCTCAGTATAGAAACTGGGGGAGTTGGCTGGGGGGCAGTGACTGCTGCTTGGTGACAGGCTGGGCATCAGTTGGTGGGTGGTGAGCAATTGCATTGTGCATCACTTGTTTTGTATATTCTTTTATAATAATAATAATAATAATAATAATAATAATATTATCTTCCTTTGCTGTCCTATTGAACTGTCTTTATCTCAACCCATGGGTTTTATTCTTTTTTTTTTTCTTTTCCCAATTCTGTCCCCCATCCCACCAGGGGATGGGGGAGAGGGTGAGCAAGCTGCTGTGTGGTACTTAGTTGCTGGCTGGGATTGAACCACAACAGTCCTTTTTGGTGCCCAACATGGGGCACGAAAACACTGGTTTCAGCATAAATCCAAAACATAGCCCCATACTAGCTACTATGAAGAAAATTAACTCTATCCCAGCCAAAACCAGCACATTCTCCACCCCTTATTCCATACCATTTACATCATGCTCAGGTCCCACACTGTCCAATACATCCTCATCAACCACCACCCCATTCCCATTCTTTGATAAAATACACAGATATCATTCCCTTAGCTTATGGACCATGCCTATAAAATGTCTTTAAAATGTCCACAAAATGTCCATTGAGTTAATTTAGTCCATGACTTTGGGCTCCACCTTTTATGGTGGTCACTCAGGACAGGAGAGGTGGTGTGTTGTGTGGAGTTACCGGGCACCAAAGCCAGCTCAGGTCTGGTCACTGCTGCACTTGCACTTGCATTGCTTCTTGTAGTTCCTGAACCACTCCTCCATTGGTTCAGGTGGTTCCTGCTATAGTAATTCCTATAACATGCAACTCAAATCCTAGGTTACAACAATTTAAAGGCATTTCCATTACAATCTCCACCCCTGGTACCTTTGGGCCATGTTGTAGGGTTTAACATCGCAAAGAACTCCTCCCCTTGCTCTGCTCTGGCTTGGACTTATCCACAGACTGCAGTCCATTAAGGGAGTACCTGTTTCAAGTGGAGCCTTATCTATGAGCCACAGTCTCTCCAGGGGTGTACCTGCTGTGGCATAGACTTACCCACAGCCACAGTAGCTTTGAGGTGCACCTGGCAGAGCATGGGAAGCTGAAAAGTCCTTGACTTAGTATAAGCACTACTGAGCCACAACTAAAACATCAGTGTGTTATCAACGTTATTCTCATACTAAATCTAAAACACAGCACTATACCAGCTACCAGGAAGAAAATTAACTCCATCCCAGCTGACACTAGGACACTAATAGATAATAATAATAATCTGTTATTCTGCGTAGAGTGAACTATGTCTGACCCCAAAATAATAATATGGAGTGGAGGAGAACAGGCAAAGGATGGTAGCAAAGGCCTTAAATGCACAGTCTGGGGATGACAGCAGAGGCTATAAACAAATTGCCAATGTTGCCAAGGAACATAACCTTGGAAATCAGATAAAACTAGCTTAGGGCAAAACAAAAGGAACGACAAATGTCTAGAATATGCAATACATACTGTGTATACCATAATATATAAAGATATAATGTGGAGTTGTAGACTAATGAAGATCAAGGTATAGCATGTGTTAAAAATTATCAGAACCAATGTCATGCAGACCTTAGAGTAGGGGGGAGGAGGAGGAAACCCACCGCCAGCATCGTACTTCTTGTGGTCAAGAAGGCAGGATGCTGACTTCTGATCCCAGCTCCCCCAACTTTTCCTCTTGTGAGCAGTTGTCACTGCTGACTTTAGGATCCAGAGGAGCAGGGGAAGGGGGAACACAACACCAGTGAAACAGGGTAGACACTCAAGGTGTGTGGATAAGAATTTTGACTGTGCTATTAATGAGGCTTTTTCTGTAATAATATGATTTGGGCAATAAACATTAATATTGTTGTCACTGGGGTAGTAAGTCTTTGAGTAGACATGCAAGAGTTCAGAATGGCAATGAATTCTTGGTTACAACTATAAGATATATTTCTTTAGCCCGCATAAAATGCACAAGGTGCAGATTCTATTCTTAGTTAGCCTCACTTAGAAGTCTGCATTTTGCCAGCTGACTATATTTGTCTAGATTAGCTTCTGCCTAACAAATTGCTCCCACCTCTGAATTTCTTGTGACCGATTTCTGGCATGTGAATCTTTGTCTGAGAGACTGTACATCCCTCTGTTATCAAATTAATATTCCACAGGCAAGTTATTTAGAGATCAAGTCAGTTTTTAACTTCCTCTTTGAACAGATGGAATAAATAGACTTTGATTTGCCAGAGGTTTTTGATAACAAAATGTGACTTCTAATCTTATTCTCATGTTTCTTTAGTTTTTCAATTCTACAGAACCTTTTGAAATCAAATGTAGCAGACCTAGAGAGATTATGTCAGTACTGGTTATTCCATTGGCAAGCAAAACGTTTTTGTTATTCCTACCTGGTGTCCCCTGTATATGCAGTGCTTTATTTGCTCTTTGTGCCACAATCTGACACTAGAAATTCATGTCTGGCTGATGATTTCATTAGCTGTCCTAAAGACAGCCCTATCTACAAGGGACCGAGTAAAACACGAAAATCTTTTCTAACGATAACATACACTACAAAATCTGTCTTGAATTGTCTTTTGCTCTGCTGACAATAAGATCTCTCCTTCTTTTTGCTTCCCTTAGTATTTTTCTAAATTTCTTGTTTCTAATATATTTTTGTTGTTTTCTGCTTTCCCCTTCCCTTTTTAATGTCTGTTTTTATTTAAGAATGCTGGGATTTCATTTTACTTGTATTAGCCTGGTCTCTCTTGTTCAGCAGAATTTTAAGACAGGGACTAAAAGTTCACACAAATATCATGGCTATGTTTTCCTGCTTACCTTATTTCTCTCATGATTTATCTGATAAAGATTAGCTCCTTGTGAGAATGTCTTCAGCCATGAAATTTTTACTTTAACAGCTTAAACCTATAGTTTTTACATACAAATGCAATTGAGGTACACTGATGGCATTTGAGCAAGCAGGCTTTAAGGTTGTGACATCCATTTCTCTCTATTGCCAGGATGAGATCTGACATAGAGTCCAGCATGCTGGATCACACACTTTAGGAAGTTGTCACCTACAGTTGTTAACAATTGTTTTAGAAACTCTCAGATTATTTTTTTAATTATTGGAAGAATGATGCCTCTGTCATGAGTAGGTCATACTGAAATCACTCCTGATAATAAAGCTTTTCTTTTCTGTGAGATATAAAGTGCAACAAATAACTTGCTATGACATTCTCTCACGCAAAATGTGGCTCGGTACAGAGTATATTCTACTTACTTTAATATCCAGATTTCTAATATTTTTTCCTCTCTCCATTTCCCTTGTTGCCTCAGTAATCTTATTCTCAGCATAAATGATGTATAGTACACAAGTCAGCACTTGTTCTTCCCTTCATTCTTCCTGTTCGCATCAATTAATATCATTCAGTTGACTCATCCCTGCCAGATCCAAGGTTCATTGAAGATAACAGAAAGACTCCTGATGACTTCACTGTGGTCTGAATGAAACAGCTATTTTGGTATCGGGAACGTTATGTGATGTCAACCAAATTGCACGAAGAAATGTTGCAAATACATAGCATGACTGAGAGCACAAAGTGCCTTGTGTTTCATACAGAGTTCATGAAAACATATTTTAGATGCTAACATGGAAATGAAAAAAAAAAAAAATGACAACCTGTCTTTTTTGGCAGGCATACACTGGGATTCATACAGCAAAAACGCCTTAGTAAATTTTGGGAAAAAAACCACTTTTATAATTAGAAAGCACTGAACTCTCAAAAAACATATATTTGTAGGCATACCATTTTTTAAAACTCCAAAATAGGTTGGTTTCTAAATATGCTGATTTTAAGCATATTACAGGCCTTTTCCTCTTGGAAACACTCATGATTCATAGATCAGATTGTTTTGATTAAATATCTTTGAGCAAATATTGAGCAGCCATTTCGTCTGTGAAATGACAACAAAACATTTCAAAGAGATACTCTGTTGTCATATGTCCCAGCAAACTGTCTGGATTTTTCACTTTACCCACAAGTATTATCACCTTTCTCTTGTGCATGGAAATGGATTGACCTAATGGGCTGAACCGTTAACAAAACTGACCTTCACAGTTTTTTACTTGCTGGCCTTGGCACATTTTCGTCCGTGTGGATCAAATAGTTACCCAGTGGCAAATATTGCTGATAGAAGCATGGTAATAGTTTTACAGCATTGAGATGCTGCTCAGTAAAATGTATTCTTTCCTATTTGGCAGATACCTCTCAACTTTCCCTTCTTTCAGTAGTTAAGACCCCCTTAGCATGTTATTCAGTGGATGACTCTTGGGTTTGCCCAGGCAGAGGCATCAGTCGCTGGGAGCAAGGAGCACGAAAGGAGAGGGGCTGTCCTCCAGGCACTTGAGAGACAAAAGGCAATTCAGAGAGATTCATGCAGTAAAGGAAACTTAAGAGGACTGTGCATAACGCATGATGCACAAAGGGCATGTGCTTGTCAGATGCCTTTATTATGAGCTTGAATGCTACACGGGAGGAAGCAGGGAAGTTGAGCCTGCTAAATAACCTGTGCTTTTGTTAATCCAAGATCAGAAGCAGACCACAACAGAGGGTTTGCGCTCACCTGCTCACTTGCAAGTTGTTAGACTGTACTGAAAAAGAGTTTACCTCTCTGTATTCTGGTTTCTTAAAGCTACCTTTAAAATTTTTTCACTAATGGAAGATCTATTATGTTAAATAAAAGTCAACTCACTAAATAGAGCTTATATGCATTATAAACAGGAATTGTGCACTATCAGTTCATACTGTGCCATTGCTGTGACTCACCTTTGTAGGAGTTATCCCTTAAGCTAATCTATTTGCCTGTTTTTATATGGGGTTTTTCTTTAGCACTTATCAGAAGAGGGGGAAAAAAAAGATGAAAAGCTACTTTGATGTCTCAGCAGTAACATAAGCATGAGGCACTTCACTGTTTTTCAATATCTGGAAAAAGCTCATATGAATGTTAGAGGCATATTTACTTAAGAGAAAGTCAGCTAACCACTGCATTTGTCTCTGTCACAAAAAAAGTTTTACACAGAAAACAAAATGTAGACACTTTATTTATAGACAAAATAAAAGAATGCAGCTATAACTCCACGTATTAAGCTATAAAATTCAGAATTCCTTCAGGAAAATGAATCCTGTAAAATGTAAGAATTTTACAAACAGCTAAATCTCTCATGCTTAGGCAAAAGAAAGTGTAAGAACCTTAAAATATTAGTGTTTCATTTGTATATTATTAAAAAAAAAAAAGGCATGGGAAAATCACATCTGTACACCTCTGTGGTGATTGCTGTGGGATCCCCCCCCAGCCACCTGAGAAATTTATTGTAAATCTGGAACACACAATATTCTTTAATACCTTGTATCTTTCACTTTACTATAGCTATGAAATTATATGTACATAGTATTTATAAATAAAATAATTACTTCAGCTTCAAGTAAGTAACCCAGTGACCCACACCACAGAAGTAAACAGAAAAAGATTATACGCTTGTTTTTTCAGAGGTTGGGCTTATCAACATCATTACTCACAGGACATTGCTTAGGGAAGAAGCATGGGTAATATTCTTGTCTGCACACTCAAAGTCTGTTAATAAGGATTAATGTGAGGCTTAGTCATAGAATTTAAAATATTTACAATACACCTATTTACACAGGATCACTCTGAGGTTAAATACCCAGCTAAATACTTATGCCTACTCTTAGTGTCTTTTTATTTTAACAATTAGCAAATAAATGAAAAGGATAATGAATGTAATTTTGCATAAATATATACTCATAATACAGAGATTTTTTTGTATCCTTTAGTATCTGTCTTATAAGAAACGTTTATAATAAGAATCAGTCCTGTTTGACTGCAAAGTGTTGGTTGGTGTCATCCAATCCTTTGAAACGGAATTTTTCAATAATGAATTATATATGTTACAGACAAACCTTAGTCAGTATGTGCCTATATACTGTTATAAAAACATCTAGCTGAGAGGGACCTCCAGAAGTCAATCAGTCTTTCTTCCTCGAAGTGGGATCAGCTATATTAGTGCCATTTTTTGACACAAGTTTGACCAATCTGATTGCTCACTATCCTAACCGTTTAAAAACTGACTGCAGATGAGCAAACGAGGTGAGCCATTAATTTTTTCTATACCTGGCACAGGCATGGAGAAGAGATTATTCCCTTCCCTTTCAGTAAAGCACCTCACACATCTGACCTGTAAGATTGCATCATTTCCCCGGTCCTCCTTTCTTCCCACCTTTCTTTAGAGGAAGAAACCCTGCTTGTTTCAGACGTGCCTTGCAGGTCTCCCTCTTGACACCCCTGATGGTCCCGTATACTCTCCCTTGGCGTTTGCCCTGGCAGTCTGTCCTCTTGCCGAAGCAAAGTGCTGGAGGCCAGGCACAGCATCCTGCTGAGGCCTTGCCAGCACTTAGTGGAGCAGGAGGATTGCTTCATCTGTTTTTCAGGATGGACTTTTATTTATACATCCCACGGTGACCTCTGCCTGTCTCACGAAAGCATGATATTGCTGATAGTGCCTGAGCCTGTAATACCCCATCACCTCCAGTCCCTTTCCCGAAGGAGTGCTGTCTGCTCAGTTGTTCCCTGCTCGGTACATCTGCAGCCGATTGTTCCTAAGTATAGCAACTTGTACCTCTCCCTCCTGAATCGCTCCCGGACCATTTCTCTACTTTGTTGAGATCTATTTGATTGCAAGTCCCAACTTTCAACATAGTCCTTCCTGTCTTCATGTTTTCTCTAATCTTACACAGAACCCTACTCTTTCTTCTTTCATTAATTAAAGATTGAACGGAGCTGTATAAAAGACAAGACCCTGTGGGGACGCATTTGATATTTGCTTCCATTTTGACAGAGAACAGTTGGCAAGTCTTCTGGGAGGTACTATCTAACCACTATTGCACCCAGTTTATAGCAATTTAATCTAGACCATGTTTCCCTAGCTTAAAAGATTGTAATGTGAAATAATGTCATGTTTTAAAGACAAGATACATGATGCCTAGTGCTTCTCCCTAACCACATAGCTGGATACCCTGTTGCTGAAGGAAATGAGCCAATTTTAACATGATTTGTTCTTTACAAATCTCTGTTGGCTCATCTTGCTTTTGCCTCCCAACTTTCAAATAATTTATAACCTCTTCATTTCACTAAACAGGCCTCCTCATCCCTTTTAAGACTCCGATTAATTATATATTTGTAAGGGACTTGGTAGTCCAGCTTATTTTTATCCTATCTGACAATGATTTTCCTTAATACAAATACAGCACATAGTTTAAGCCTCATGGCTCCTACAGGAGGTAGACACATCTTTTACATTTAAGTTCAGGTGGTTGTTTAAGTTCAGTTTATTGTTTAAGTGTCTTTCATGAATATCCAGGCCTGAAATTAATTTTTTATAGTGTAATCAGTCTGAAACATGTGAAGCCTGAACACTTGGAGTTAGTTATTTGCCATAGGAGAAGAAAACAGTGCGGGAAAAATGTCAGTGTTGTGTCTGTACGATGCTATATTGTGAATAGGCATTGTATGAATAGGCATGCTAGAAATAATTCTGGATCAAGAATGATTACAAGTTGAGATAAGCTTTTGTTGTATTAGCTGAGGGGCTCATAATTTTCTTGTCTCTTGAGGACTGAGGCTTCAGATGTGAGTCCAGTTTCTCATTTGCATATGATATCACATTTCCCTTTTTTGGCCTAATAGTGGAATACATTTAATTTATATATAATCTCCAAAACCACTAAATGTTTTAGGTAAACAAGGCAGAAAATGAAATCCTATGTCAGTGGAGAGCTGCTGAAGTAGGAGAGAAGAAAGGTTTCGTTTCTCCTATGCAATGCTGTTTTCCATTGCTGCAGCAAAAACCTAAAAATACTTACTTAAGAACTCACATTTTTATAGAATAAATTCCTGTTTCTTATACTTTCCCTTGGCATTTCTCTGCCATGCGAAACTGAAAACTGAGGTCAATCAGTGTTATAAAGGTTAGAACGGGCTTAACATGACACATCAGCTGTGCAGATTGGGAGAGCACAGGAATCCGAATAATCTCATCTGCGATTTCGTTGTGAAATGCCCAGCGGCAAGAAGCATGGCCCACGCAGCATATGGAAAGGAGCTCCATTCACAAATATTGTTTGCTGCGGTAGCTGGAAAACAGGCACTTGGTGGGAAGACTGAACAGGCAGCTAAGCACAGGTTACACGTCAGAGCAGCAGCATCTTGTGAACATCACTTCTGGAAACACTGTTGTACTTAGTGATACGATGTGTTAGTAATTGAAATATCTGAGCCTGGAATTCAAAGACAAAATTCTAAAAATTGTGGAAGAGATCTGTAATATCAACATTCAGATATAGGTGTGGAGGAAGGGCAGGTAGTTGTAGGAAGGGTTTCCATGGCAAAAATGTTGAAAGAGAAGGAACACCTCTCTGTGTTGTGACAAAACATCACTCTGTAAAGTGAACATCCGCTTGAAGAAAGATACTTTAAGCCCTACAAATCATCTTGTGGGTATAAACCCCTAAAGTGACAAGCTTAGTAGCCATATAGACAGAAGCATCCTTTAAGGACAAAGGAAAACACTGTAATATTCGCTATCTATCAGGAACTAAAAGTTGACTGCTCCAGTTTTATTTTATGAGCATTTTCATTCCAGCTTGAATCCATACATTTATATAATACTTAAATGATGTCATTTCAATCTGCAGTGATGATTCACATCTGGCATGATTTTACGTTATGCAAAAAAAATTAATCAAACTTCAATTGAACTAAGCTAATTCCAGCTAAGTTCTTCTTCTAAGTATTTCTTATTGACTTTAAGCATTCAGATAACTGACCATTAAGAAATACTAGGTTCAGAGATTGGTATTAGTGGATATCTTGATTTCCTGAAGTGGTAAATGGAATTGAACTGGAAAAATTGAGTAAGAGGAGAACGAGAACAACCGTGCTTCTTAGCCTGACAAAAAATGCCGTCAGTTTATGTCCCATTTGCTGAATACCACATTTTTGAGTGAGCAGTCTGTTTGCTGAGGAGGATAGGTAGTTTCCCAGACATGATTAGCTGCCACTTGGGAGGATTCAATGAAACACTGATATTTAAAGATGGGCATCCTATCTAAAAATTCTCTTGCCCTTAAGCTCTGCCCTTAAGATAAGCTAGTATGCAAAATACGCAGCTGTGTCGTTTATCTGAATGACACAGGTAGTCTTACAGATGAAGTCTTTTGTTGCGATCTTTATAACTGGTATCATATCAGCAGCTTAAGGCTTCTCTTGCTCATGTAAGTCACCATATTGTAGAGAGGATTATAACTCTTACTTCATGTCGCTAATACTGTATAGCAAGGCTTTTGTACAGAATCAGTGGAAAATAAAACCTATCATAAAACTATATTAAGTTGTTAACTCAGTAAACAAATATGTATTGGAAACTACATAACAATCCTTTTGTTATGACAAAAGTAGTTACAGTAATTACAGCAGAATCCAGCTCATTTATTTAGCAGTAAGTTTCAGGTTATGCAATTTGTCCTGAGATCTCATATTTAAAACACAAACTACTTCTGCTGCAAACCCTATTTTCAAACAGTGTGGAACAACTGCTTGCACTTTAAAATGTAGTTGTATCATGTCCTCCTACCAAAATAATTGCAAAGCATCAAGGGCAGGGTTTTCTTGTGCAGGCACAGGGGGGTGCCCATCCCTGAGCTGTGATCTGTTCTCCCATTAGGTGTGCTGTGTAAGAAACAGATGTCCGGGGGGTTGGGGTTTTTTTGGTTTGCTTTGTATGGAAAGAGCTAAGATTCCTTAGATGGGAGATCTTCCTCGTGGTAAGGTAGAGGAGCACTAGAAGATTTCCTCAGAAGTGGGGGGTACTTACAAGGGAGCCTGTTTTTGACTGAAGGAGAGGACTTAGGCAGAATAGGTGCCAGCATCACTGCTTTCTCAGGGGGAAGTTTGTCTTGCTTGAAAGCCATCACTTGCACCATGGGCTGCTGTCACCCACCACTCTTTAATTTCTATTGGGGAGAACTGAAACTGGTGTGTCTTCCCTCCTGTGAGAAGGGTCTCTATTTCCCTCAGAAACCTCACACTCCAAGGAGAGGGGAGATGGGACGTTCCCCATAGAGGTCTGCCTGCGTGGAGTCATGCTATGCTGCTGAAATGCCTCAGTTACCGTGTTGTGACAGCATTCCCCGTCTGCTCCGAGCTTTTCATTCATTTCATCTGCCAGGCTCTTCACAACTTCAATCCGCCTTTCTTTTCTAGTCTTCATGTTCCCTTGAACTCTTTCAATAAAGCCCCAGTTAGCCATCCATCCAGAGTCCCTGTGTCCAGGCCCACCTATGTGCTCTCCTTAAAGCCTGCTACTCCTTCCTGAGCTCCATTTGTTCTTGTTATTTGTAGCCTGATTTCCAAAAGATTATAAATCTTACTTCTGGAAACTTATAAATCATACAGTCCTATTGTAAGGAAAAATGAAATAGCATTTTTTTGCAGCTTTCTAGACTTATGATTTCCTCACTCAACCACAGGATCTCTACTGGCTAGTTATTCCTCATGTTTGTAATCTGCTTTGAAAAATAGGTTTTGCCTCAAATTGTTTATCAGTCAGCTGAACTGTCCACATAAAAAGACCTGTTGCTCCACTGTAAGCTATTTTTGGAGCTCCAAACAGGAAAAAAAGCCATACTTCTCGTCATTTCCACTTCAAAAATGATTTTTTTCTTCTTTGTAATTTCCTTGCTATTAATATGCTTGATGTCAGCAATAATGCAAAGAAAAAAAGCCATTAATATTCTCTGCAACTCAAAGCCTTCATCTTTTGTTTTATGATTTATATAATCTTACAGGAACTGAGACGATAGTGCAGTGTAAAACAGTACTCTGGAAACACTGCTTGTATGGCTTATGGAAAACATGGAAAAAACGTCTCTTTCTAACATGGAATCTGAACAGATTAGATTGGTTGTCAAGTGTACAATAAGATGCACAGCGTGGTATTGATGGTTTTTTTGGTGTTTTTTAATTAAATAATTATCATAGGTGTTTTTTTTTTTTTTCCCTAATATACGCACACTGAAACAGTTCTAGTAGGTCTTTGGTTGCTTCTAGAAATAAATATATTTTGTGAGCTCATACATAAGTAGCAAGTTTACAGTGAATTTAGTGTGAAGTTTTAGTAAACACTCAAAATATCTTTCTTGCTACAAAAATAATACTTTGAGCAAATTAGTTTTGCACACAAAAGGAACTCAATAATTTCTTGTGAACCAGCAGATGGAAATATTGTAGCTGAAGTTGAACTTAAGAGGGGAAAAAATGTCTGTCTGGATTTGGGCGAGTGATGTCGCTTATAATAACACTAAACCAAATTGTCTTAAAATCAGACTTAGGCATGTATGTATGTGATGATAAAAGACAGCGTGTGTGAGAGAAAGAGAGAAAGAGGGAGAGACGAACTGAGACTGAGAAATCCTACTTTCCTTGGTTTTACTTATTAACAAGGTTTGTACCATGTTTCTCATGTATCAGAGGCTCGGCTTTTTTGGGCAACATTTTATGTTTTCCTGTTCTTAATAGTGAGAAACTTTTAATCAGTTTTCCTGACATTTCCAGTATTTAGCAACTCTAGGAGTCATGAACAAGTAGCTTTTCTGCCACAGCAGAGCATGTTATGAGCAAGTAATGCTTCAAGTCAAGTTCAATGGCAAGTAACGTTGGAGTGCTGTTTGAGTTACTTGCTCGGTGCAAAAGGTGTAAACAAAACACCGCTATTCTCTTTGGTTGGCACCCCAAACTCAAGTTCAAATCCGTCTTAAGTTGAAGTCCAGCATGCCTCTGTACTTAAAAATTAATATCTCTGAGGACCGCTGCATAATATAGGGAAGAACCTGAACACGCGAAAATTTGTAGTTAACCTAATAACGCTGATTCATCTGGGCTCAAGCCCCAGGATGTCCACTGTGGTCGGAGAAGGGTTATTTGGCAAAGGCGTAAAGGAGCAGTGGAGTGGTGCTCAGTGGATATGGCATTATGCCTTCCCTCTTGCCTGGTGGGGTGTACGACATCAAGAAATACTGACAGCTTTTTTTTCTTTTTGTTGCTGTTAAGAGTACCGACAGCTACATTTTCCTCTATGTTTTTGTTACTTTATTATTATTATTTTTCTGCCTTTAAAAAGTGAAGGGGAACCCTAATTCATATGAAACATATTTCTGAAAGGAGGAGAGACAGTAATCTTATTCCCTACCAAACTGATGGTGAAATATAACAACAAATCATGCTGTTCTGGGAGGCAATACTGTCAAGAGAGTCATTTTACTTTCTGATACTTTAAAAGCACTTTTTAAAGCTGTTCCTACTGATGTCCTTATAAAAGCAAAACAAATATGAGAAAAACACTTTCAAACAGCTAGCAGAGACAGACCTGCAAATAAACTAGGTCCAAAACCAGTCTTCAGTACTTCAGTTTACAGTTAAGTCAGTGTCCCTCTGGTATATAGCTTTGTGTGTGTGTATGTTTTTACGTAAGCATGTACGTGTGTGTAGGCAGGACTTTTAAATATTGTAGTGAGACAGATGTAATACAGGATCTGTGGTCAAAATATTTAGAATATTTCTATTAATAATCATCAATTTCTGTTAATATCCAGAACGTCCAGACATTCTGCCTGATGTTACCTTTCACTTTGTGTTATTGTTTGCACATCTGCAAAACTGGGATTAAACAAAGTACTTTTATAGTAACAAAATTATCTGTCAGTTATGCTTGTGTAAAATATCATTGTCACTTTTCCAACTTATGCTAATTCTAGTAATTTTCAATTTATTAATTCTAAAATTATTATAAAATATTATATAATATAATAATATAAAACTATTCTAAAAATTCTCCAATACATGTGGGCATAAGTTTTTGTGAGGATACATTTTCACTTTCATTTGAGAGTTCGTATAGATGAGCAATTGTAAAGATCTGATATTCTTAAAACTGGTACTATATTTTTTTCATATTATAATAGTAGTTTTATATCATAGACAATAGTTCACTTTGTTCCATTTTCTAAATTTCTTCACATTGATACTGCTTTAGCAATCCTTCCTAAGTTTGTGGAAATTAAAGACATACAACCATTTAAAAAAACTGTCAGAAGTCAGAAGTACGAGAAAAGCGAGAGCTGAATGAGACAGCCCTTCCAAGTCACTGTTCTGATTTCCCATTTCCACATGCAGCAGATTTGAGTAGCTGTTTTGTGCTCTAAACCCAAATGTTACTCCTCCTTTTCTGTTGTATTTTAAACTCCTCAGTAAACATCTTGACAAATATCTGCAATGCTGTTTTAATTTGACTCCCTGTACGCTCAAATAAGTGTCTTCAGACCACTCGAATTCTTCAAGTTACTGTTTTTAAACATTTTACAGTGAATAACCTCCTCTCTTCATCCAACAGCAACAGAGTAAATCCTATGATGTGTTGATAGGGCTGTGTTACAAAAGCGGACATTTTCTTTTCTGAAACAATTTTTTTTTCTTACACTTTCCAAAAATGTAGTCTATGGTATTTAAGTGAGCAGATGGACCAAAAGCGTTGCACAGGAAGGCTGTAATCGATTCAGGAGAATGGCTTACATAGTAATAACAATTGTTACATTGCTGCTTGCTTTCTTAAAACAAAACAAAACAAAACAAAACAAAACAAAACACCACCCAAACAAACACCATTGGCCCCCAAACCCCACACATAGCAAGGTTACTAGAACCAATAGACCCTAACTATATATTGCTGTTTACAGTGGTAGTAGCGAGTGCTCTCATGCTCTGCCCAGCCAGCTAACATCGCTGGTTAACGACAGTGCTAGCACACTCAAGCGCTTTGAGCTCTGTTAGATGGCCAAGGTAGCAGCCCCAAATTATGGACCAAAAGTTATATTATCTAATTAATAACCCACATTTTTCCAAAGATGACAGGTATCTCCAGTTTTCAAAGTTTGATCTTTAACAGTACTTCGTGATTATTACCTGTTTCTTGTTTTATTTATTAGTTTTTTCCACGGGAACTTACCACTCCGTGTAAGATTACTCCTTTTGGGGTGTTGTTCTGAATCCTACTTTTGCCAAGCTGTGGTGGAGAAACTGCAGCATGCCATGCCTAACAGCTGGCTCCTGGAGTACAGCACCTGCATTTCCCAGTACAATTTCCTCCAACAGATACACAAATTCTATCAGTGGTCTGTCTTTTGGGGTGTGTGTGTTTCATTTCAAGAGTATTTACACTTCTTTGCTAGCTGACTAGTACTTTCTCTCTTTTTCCTTGGTCATTATGTGGAGAGCTGAGCTTCACAAAGAAAAGTACCTTTGATATTTTCAGAGAGTGTTTTGTTTCACGCGTCTTAAATGATAGGAAACTGTCTTTGGTGAGACGAATTGTCCTGTGGTGGTGCAGATAGAAGATGACCCGCAGTATTAACTAATTCTTAGGTGCCTTAAAGCAAAGGTGGATTCCAGTTCATGGTCATTTTACTAGACTGGAGAAAAATATGTGTTTCCCCCCCCCCTTTTTTTTTTAATATATCTCTCTCTCTTCCTCCCCCCCCCCAAATTGAGATTCTGCAGGGTTGTTTTCTTAGAATGGGTCGTTGGTTTACTTTCAAATTTGTATGATTTATCAAGGACTAATTCAGAACTTTGTATTTAGCATCATTTGAAGTGTGGCATGTCAAACCAAAAAGACAGCACTGAAACTTAGAAGAAATCCTGTTTCCTAGTAAGTACTAGTCAGCATTTTTAATCTCACCTAGAAGATGAAAGTCTTGTTTAGAGTGCAAATGCAAACAAAGGTGAAATAGCATTTGTTTGCATTATTCAGCTCAGTAGCAGGTAACTATTTGCAGTGCAGTGCAATAGAACTTTTGAAATGTAGAAAATGTAAAGTAAAATTATGATGACTTAAAGGAAGTATTAAAATTATGTATGTTTCACATCACATAGCATTCTTGGATAAAATATCTGAAATATAACATTATTATGAATGAAGTATAGCAGTCAGTTTTAGAAAATGTGTATTAGAAAGCATGGAAGAAGTACATTACAGCAGAAATACGGTTATTAGTCTTAATTATTTTTAAAAATAAAACAGAACAACTTCTGATGATCCTGACGATGGTCTAGATACTGTGCTAATAGATTAGGATTTTGCTAAATCTGCTGGGACTATAAAGGCTTAATGTTTACCTAAGAGTTCACTAAGATTTTGAGGTATGAATCATAGTATAGTCATCATGTGTCTGCCACTTATCATTGCCAGATTAATATCTATTAACTATATATTAAAGAATTAATCGTTTTTCATCTTGACTAACATAATTCCCATTTTCATGATCTATCCAAATGTTTTCTCTCTGAGCTTTAGCGGTTTGTAATGCTTCCAGCAGACGTAACGGGTAGCCAGTTGTCTACCTCATGTCTGGTCATTTTAATAAGCTAAAACATGTTACCCATTTTTTTAATCCAATTTAATGCTGCCCTCCTTGTTTTCAAAGATGTCTGTGGCATTACTTCATAACTATGTTTCTGATGACAGTCTGATCTTGTGCTCCTTTCTCCTTCACTTTTTATGAATCCTTTCCCACTGGAGTTTTTATACATCTGCGGAAACTCACATTAAATCATTCTCTCACTTTCATGATCGTGCATCTTCAAAACTTTTTCCCTTCTTTTGCTTGTTATGGTTTCTCTTTTTAAAGAGTATCCTGTGTCTCTGTATTGAATGAATAGTGTATAAAATATATGCAAATTTCCATAATTGCTGCTAGATATTCTTCAGGAAGTCTTCACTCTCTTTAAAGTAGTCTGAGAAATATTTTAGGTTGTTGTCACCTTTCCAGTATTAGAATGAAAAAAAATGCACAGAAAGAATAATATGATTTAACTTTCCTGCTGGCGTATGTAACTACCCGCAAATGCTTTAGGTTCAGAAGGAAAAGGAAATAGGTGAAAGAGAGAAATACCAGGAAACTCTATTTAAGTGTTGTCCAGAGGTCATGTTTTGCAGTGGCTATAATATGAATGGGAAAATGAGAATATGATGCAAACATATGTCTTTATGAGATTTGCCCACAGGTAGCTCTGATGTGTAAGGGCTGATAATGTTACCAGCCATAAGAGACCTGCTATATTATGACTCACTCTTCTAATTCTTACTGAGCTCTTAATTGGGCATTAAGTTCCTTTAGCCATATCAGAATTTGCCTAGCTCATTGGCTTGATAAGACATAAGAGGCCAAGTCTGTCCCTTATGTAGCTCCATTGACTTCCATGAGATTACAGTGGGGAACAATTACTTTTATTAAAATTATATTAGTGCCGCATACTGAGGGATGTATGTGTGTTGACATAGCATTAAAGTTTAAAAAGATCAGTTTTATGTATAGAAAATGAGGATGTATTTTGAGATGATTCCCTCATGGAAATGAATTTTTTTTTACTCAAGGTTTAAGTTTTGTTGAGACCAGAAACCTTTTTTAGCAGGGTGGGTTTGTACTGCAAACAGAAGCAGTTAGGCTGAACAGACTCTCTGTAAACAGCCCTGCCAGTGGAAGAGCACTCCCTAATCTAATAAAGCCAAAATCATTGATAGTGTAAACAGTTTAAATAGTTAATGAAATTTATTTTACAGAATGCAAGCTGGTGGATTTTCATGTGGACTTCATATGGACAGAGGCCTGTCTGTCCACTACCTGGCTTTTAAACCAGCTGGTTAAGGTGCTGAACTTTGCCATGCATGATGAACAAACCTGTCTTGTCTCCTGGTATCTAAATACTGGGATAGACTGAAACACCCTGATTTTCCTGGTATTGGTATCTATGTTAAAGCAAGGCTTAATGCTACCGGCACTGCCACAAGTGCGCTCTGGCTTCCAGTGTAGGCTTACATTAAACCTATCCATCTAAACGGCAAAAAGAACCAGCCAAATAGACTTGGCTGAAATAAGGAGTTGCAGAACAAGGGAAAAGGAGGTAATTACGTTACTTTGCAACAGACACATTAATAGCATCTAAATAGCTTGATCAGGCATATAGATAATAATTCTTAAGCTACTCAGTTATTTTTATTCCTTGACAACAAGAAAAATTTAAGTAAGACTTTCTTTGCATCTTCTATTACACAGGCAAATAGAAAAAAACCCAGTTCAAATAATGGAGAAAATAAATTAAAAGGTCAAAGTGTGTTTAAGTTTGTCTTCCACAAATTTCTTTATACTCTATATAAAGTTTTATTTGTTTGATTGAATAGTTGATCTTTCATATGGCCACTTTCTGTGGCCTGAAAGTCTCCTCAATCTTGGTTCAAGACGAAGGTCCCATAGATTTCAGAATGGTTCCAATAATAATATCAAATGTCCTTAGTGATACCTAACAGCCCTTAAGCTCCCCTTCCATCAGTGAAGTCACGCTGTGTTTATTCTTTAGAAAATAAACCCACAAACCCCCTGCAAACAGGAAGTTTACAATCAGCTGATGTTGGGTTGGTTGGATACAGCTACTCTTCAACTGCTGAAAGTTCACATATATAACATGCAATCTAAAGAGCTTAATAGCCTCATTTGCACCAATGCTGAGACTTAGTAGAAAGCAAAGGTCAGAATGTAAATGCTTATGTCTAAAACAGTGACCATGAGGATCTTGATTCAGCCCCTAGTAACTTTGTAGGTGTCATAGCTCTGTAAACATCTTAACAGATTCCTCTCCAAGTTCCCTTAATTTCTGTTTGTGTGTATGACAAAGTGCCTCCTTCTTAACATGGATAAGTATCTTGACACTCAACTGGTGGTTAAGCATGATGAGATTTGTTAAAGTAGATCAGCCTTGCCAAAAGGCTTGATTCAGTCATTAGCCATTTCCAGAGTTGGTTATCACACAAAATTTGAAAAGAACCATAGAATAGTTTGGGTTGGAAGGGACCTCTAAAGGTCATCTAGTCCAACCCCCCTGCCGTGGGCAGGG